>NW_027440581.1:0-81873 GCF_031893055.1 Leptodactylus fuscus
TAGTAGTCTGTGTATGTGTGTGTCAGTCAGTAGTTTGTGTATGTGTGTGTACGTCAGTAGTTCTGTGTATGTGTGTTTCATTAGTAGTCTGTTATTTGTGTGTACGTCAGTAGTCTGTGTATTGTGTGGTCAGTCAGTATTCTGTGTATGTTGTGTGTCAGTCAGTAGTCTGTGTATGTGTGTGTACGTCAGTAGGTCTGTGCATGTGTGTACGTCAGTAGTCTATGTATGTGTGTGTCAGTCAGTAGTCTGTGTATGTGTGTGTCAGTCAATAGTCTGTGTATGTGTGTGTACGTCAGTAGTCTGTGTATGTGTGTGTACAGTCAGTAGTCTGTGTATGTGTGTGTCAGTCAGTAGTCTGTGTATGTGTGTGTACAGTCAGTAGTCTGTAGTATGTGTGTGTAAGTCAGTAGTCTGTGTGTTTCAGTCAGTAGTCTGTGTATGTTGTGTGTACGTCAGTAGTCTGTGTATGTGTGTGTCAGTCAGTAGTCTGTGTATGTGTGTGTCAGTCAGTAGTCTGTGTATGTGTGTGTACGTCTAGTAGTCTGTGTATGTGTGTGTACGTCAGTAGTCTGTGTATGTGTGTGTCAGTAGTAGTCTGTGTATGTGTGTGTACGTCAGTAGTCTGTGTATGTGTGTGTCAGTCAGAAAGTCTGTGTATGTGTGTGTCAGTCAGTAGTCTGTGTATGTGTGTGTACGATCAGTAGTCTGTGTATGTGTGTGTACGTCAGTAGTCTGTATATGTGTGTGTACGTCAGTAGTCTGTGTATGTGTGTGTACGTCAGTAGTCTGTGTATGTGTGTGTCAGTCAGTAGTCTGTGTATGTGTGTGTCAGTCAGTAGTCTGTGTATGTGTGTGTATTCAGTAGTCTGTGTATGTGTGTGTACGTCAGTAGTCTTTGTATGTGTGTTGTCAGTCAGTAGTCTGTGTATGTGTGTGTACGTCAGTAGTCTGTGTATGTGTGTGTCAGTCAGTAGTCTGTGTATGTGTGTCATTCAGTAGTCTGTGTATGTGTGTACATCAGTAGTCTGTGTATGTGTGTGTACGTCAGTAGTCTGTTTATGTGTGTGTAAGTCAATAGTCTGTGTATGTGTGTTTCAGTCAGTAGTCTGTGTATGTGTGTGTACGTCAGTAGTCTGTGTATGTGTGTGTACGTCAGTAGTCTGTGTATGTGTGTGTCAGTCAGTAGTCTGTGTATGTGTGTGTACGTCAGTAGTCCGTGTATGTGTGTGTACATCAGTAGTCTGTGTATGTGTGTGTACGTCAGTAGTCTGTGTATGTGTGAGTACGTCAGTAGTCTTTGTATGTGTGTGTCAGTCAGTAGTCTGTGTATGTGTGTGTAGTCAGTAGTCTGTGTATGTGTGTGTACGTCAGTAGTCTGTGTATGGTGTGTGTACATCAGTAGTCTGTGTATGTGTGTGTACGTCAGTAGTCTGTGTATGTGTGTACGTCAGTAGTCTGTGTATGTGTGTGTACGTCAGTAGTCCTGTGTATGTGTGTGTACGTCAGTAGTCTGTGTATGTGTGTGTCAGTCAGTAGTCTGTGTATGTGTGTGTACATCAGTAGTCTGTGTATGTGTGTCAGTCAGTAGTCTGTGTATGTGTGTGTACGTCAGTAGTCTGTGAATATGTGTGTCAGTCAGTAGTCTGTGTATGTGTGTGTCAGTCAAGTAGTCTGTGAATGTGTGTGTCGTCAGTCAGTTTCTGTGGTATGTGTGAGTACGTCAGTAGTCTGTGTATGTGTGAGTACGTCAGTAGTCTTTGTATGTGTGTGTCAGTCAGTAGTCTGTGCATGTGTGTGTACGTCAGTAGTCTGTGTATGTGTGTGTACGTCAGTAGTCTGTGTATGTGTGTGTACGTCAGTAGGCTGTGTATGTGTGTGTCAGTCAGTAGTCTGTGTATGTGTGTGTACGTCAGTAGTCTGTGTATGTGTGTGTCAGTCAGTAGTTCTGTGTATGTGTGTGTACGTCAGTAGTCTGTGTATGTGTGGTCAGTCAGTAGTCTGTGTATGTGTGTGTCAGTCAGTATCTGTGTATGTGTGTGTAGTCAGAGTACAGTAGTCTTACTGTGTATGTGTTGTAGATACGTCAGTAGTCTGTGTATGTGTGTGTCAGTCAGTAGTCTGTGTATGTGTGTGTACGTCAGTCAGTACTCTGTGTTTGTGTGTGTACGTCAATAGTCTGTGTATGTGTGTGTACGTCAGTAGTCTGTGCATGTGTGTGTCTGTCAGTAGTCTGGTATGTGTAGTCATAGTCGTGTATGTTTTGTACGTCAGTGTAGTCGTGTCTGTTACGTGTTACATCAGTAGTCTGTGTATGTGTGTGTGTCAGTCAGTAGTCTGTGTATGTGTGTGTCAGTCAGTAGTCTGTGTATGTGTGTGTCAGTCAGTAGTCTGTGTATGTGTGTGTACAGTCAGTAGTCTGTGTATGTGTGTGTACGTCAGTAGTCTGTATATGTGTGTGTAAGTCAGTAGTCTGTGTATGTGTGTGTCAGTCAGTAGTCTGTGTATGTGTGTGTACGTCAGTAGTCTGTGTATGTGTGTGTCAGTCAGTAGTCTGTGTATGTGTGTGTACGTCAGTAGTCTGTGTATGTTGTGTGTCAGTCAGTAGTCTGTGTATGTGTGTGTACAGTCAGTAGTCTGTGTATGTGTGTGTCAGTCAGTAGTCTGTGTATGTGTGTGTACGTCAGTAGTCTGTGTATGTGTGTGTCAGTCAGTAGTCTGTGTATTGTGTGTCCGTCAGTAGTCTGTGTATGTGTGTGTACGTCAGTAGTCCTGTGTATGTGTGTGTCATTAGTAGTCTGTGTATGTGTGTGTACGTCAGTAGTCTGTGTATGTGTGTGTACGTCAGTAGTCTGTGTATGTGTGTGCTACGTAGTAGTCTGTGTATGTGTGTGTCGTCAGTAGTCTGTGTATTGTGGTGTCAGTCAGTAGTCTGTGTATGTGTGTGTACGTCAGTAGTCTGTGTATGTGTGTACGTCAGTAGTCTATGTATGTGTGTGTCAGTCAGTAAGTCTGTGTATTGTGTTGTGTCGTCAGTAGTCTGTGCATGTGTGTGTACGTCAGTAGTCTGTGTATGTGTGTGTCAGTCAGTAGTCTGTGTATGTGTGTGTCAGTCAGAAGTCTGTGTATGTGTGTGTCAGTCAGTAGTCTGTGTATGTGTGTGTTACGTCAGTAGTCTGTGTATGTGTGTAGTACGTCAGTAGTCTTTGTATGTGTGTGTCAGTCAGTAGTCTTGTGTATGTGTGTTGTCAGTTAGTCTGTGTATGTGTGTGTCAGTCAGAAGTCTGTGCATGTGTGTGTTCGTCAGTAGTCTGTGTATGTGTGTGTCAGTCAGTAGTCTGTGTATGTGTGTACGTCAGTAGTCTGTGTATGTGTGTTGTTACGTCAGTAGTCTGTGTATGTGTGTGTACGTCAGTAGTCTGTGTATGTGTGTGTACGTAGTAGTCTGTGTATGTGTGTGTCAGTCAGTAGTCTGTGTATGTGTGTGTACGTCAGTAGTCTGTGTATGTGTGTGTCAGTCAGTATTCTGTGTATGTGTGTGTCAGTCAATTAGTCTGTGTATGTGTGTGTACGTCAGTAGTCTGTGTATGTGTGTGTACGTCAGTAGTCTGTGTATGTGTGTGTCAGTCAGTAGTCAGTGTATGTGTGTGTCAGTCAGTAGTCTGTGTATGTGTGTGTACATCAGTATTCTTTGTATGTGTGTGTCAGTCAGTATCTGTGTATGTGTGTGTACAGTTCAGTAGTCTGTGTATGTGTGTGTCAGTCAGTAGTCTGTGTATGTGTGTGTCAGTCAGTAGTCTGTGTATGTGTGTTGTACGTCAGTAGTCTGTGTATGTGTGTTTCATTAGTAGTCTGTGTATTTGTGTGTACGTCAGTAGTCTGTGTATGTGTGTGTCAGTCAGTATTCTGTGTATGTGTGTGTCAGTCAGTAGTCTGTGTATGTGTGTGTACGTCAGTAGTCTGTGCATGTGTGTACGTCAGTAGTCTATGTATGTGTGTGTCAGTCAGTAGTCTGTGTATGTGTGTGTCAGTCAATAGTCTGTGTATGTGTGTGTACGTCAGTAGTCTGTGTATTGTGTGTACGTCAGTAGTCTGTGTATGTGTGTGTCAGTCAGTAGTCTGTGTATGTGTGTGTACGTCAGTAGTCTGTATGGTATGTGTGTGTAAGTCAGTAGTCTGTGTGTTTCAGTCAGTAGTCTGTGTATGTGTGTTGTACGTCAGTAGTCTGTGTATGTGTGTGTCAGTCAGTAGTCTGTGTATGTGTGTGTCAGTCAGTAGTCTGTGTATGTGTGTGTACGTCAGTAGTCTGTGTATGTGTGTGTACGTCAGTAGTCTTTGTATGTGTGTGTCAGTTAGTAGTCTGTGTATGTGTGTGTACGTCAGTAGTCTGTGTATGTGTGTGTCAGTCAGAAATCTGTGTATGTGTGTGTCAGTCAGTAGTCTGTGTATGTGTGTACATCAGTAGTCTGTGTATGTGTGTGTACGTCAGTAGTCTGTATATGTGTGTGTACGTCAGTAGTCTGTGTATGTGTGTGTACGTCAGTAGTCTGTGTATGTGTGTGTCAGTCAGTAGTCTGTGTATGTGTGTGTCAGTCAGTAGTCTGTGTATGTGTGTGTATGTCAGTAGTCTGTGTATGTGTGTGTACGTCAGTAGTCTTTGTATGTGTGTGTCAGTCAGTAGTCTGTGTATGTGTGTGTACGTCAGTAGTCTGTGTATGTGTGTGTCAGTCAGTAGTCTGTGTATGTGTGTGTCATTCAGTAGTCTGTGTATGTGTGTACATCAGTAGTCTGTGTATGTGTGTGTACGTCAGTAGTCTGTATATGTGTGTGTAAGTCAATAGTCTGTGTATGTGTGTTTCAGTCAGTAGTCTGTGTATGTGTGTGTACGTCAGTAGTCTGTGTATGTGTGTGTACGTCAGTAGTCTGTGTATGTGTGTGTCAGTCAGTAGTCTGTGTATGTGTGTGTACGTCAGTAGTCTGTGTATGTGTGTGTACATCAGTAGTCTGTGTATGTTGTGTGTACGTCAGTAGTCTGTGTATGTGTGAGTACGTCAGTAGTCTTTGTATGTGTGTGTCAGTCAGTAGTCTGTGTATGTGTGTGTATGTCAGTAGTCTGTGTATGTGTGTGTACGTCAGTAGTCTGTGTATGTGTGTGTACATCAGTAGTCTGTGTATGTGTGTGTACGTCAGTAGTCTGTGTATGTGTGTGTACGTCAGTAGTCAGTGTATGTGTGTTTCATTAGTAGTCTGTGTATTTGTGTGTACGTCAGTAGTCTGTGTATGTGTGTGTCAGTCAGTATTCTGTGTATGTGTTGTGTCAGTCAGTAGTCTGTGTATGTGTGTGTACGTCAGTAGTCTGTGCATGTGTGTACGTCAGTAGTCTATGTATGTGTGTGTCAGTCAGTAGTCTGTGTATGGTGTGTGTCAGTCAATAGTCTGTGTATGTGTGTGTACGTCAGTAGTCTGTGTATGTGTGTGTACGTCAGTAGTCTGTGTATGTGTGTGTCAGTCAGTAGTCTGTGTATGTGTGTGTACGTCAGTAGTCTGTATATGTGTGTGTAAGTCAGTAGTCTGTGTGTTTCAGTCAGTAGTCTGTGTATGTGTGTGTACGTCAGTAGTCTGTGTATGTGTGTGTCAGTCAGTAGTCTGTGTATGTGTGTGTCAGTCAGTAGTCTGTGTATGTGTGTGTACGTCAGTAGTCTGTGTATGTGTGTGTACGTCAGTAGTCTTTGTATGTGTGTGTCAGTTAGTAGTCTGTGTATGTGTGTGTACGTCAGTAGTCTGTGTATGTGTGTGTCAGTCAGAAATCTGTGTATGTGTGTGTCAGTCAGTAGTCTGTGTATGTGTGTACATCAGTAGTCTGTGTATGTGTGTGTACGTCAGTAGTCTGTATATGTGTGTGTACGTCAGTAGTCTGTGTATGTGTGTGTACGTCAGTAGTCTGTGTATGTGTGTGTCAGTCAGTAGTCTGTGTATGTGTGTGTCAGTCAGTAGTCTGTGTATGTGTGTGTATGTCAGTAGTCTGTGTATGTGTGTGTACGTCAGTAGTCTTTGTATGTGTGTGTCAGTCAGTAGTCTGTGTATGTGTGTGTACGTCAGTAGTCTGTGTATGTGTGTGTCAGTCAGTAGTCTGTGTATGTGTGTGTCATTCAGTAGTCTGTGTATGTGTGTACATCAGTAGTCTGTGTATGTGTGTGTACGTCAGTAGTCTGTATATGTGTGTGTAAGTCAATAGTCTGTGTATGTGTGTTTCAGTCAGTAGTCTGTGTATGTGTGTGTACGTCAGTAGTCTTGTGTATGTGTGTGTACGTCAGTAGTCTGTGTATGTGTGTGTCAGTCAGTAGTCTGTGTATGTGTGTGTACGTCAGTAGTCTGTGTATGTGTGTGTACATCAGTAGTCTGTGTATGTGTGTGTACGTCAGTAGTCTGTGTATGTGTGAGTACGTCAGTAGTCTTTGTATGTGTGTGTCAGTCAGTAGTCTGTGTATGTGTGTGTATGTCAGTAGTCTGTGTATGTGTGTGTACGTCAGTAGTCTGTGTATGTGTGTGTACATCAGTAGTCTGTGTATGTGTGTGTACGTCAGTAGTCTGTGTATGTGTGTACGTCAGTAGTCTGTGTATGTGTGTGTACGTCAGTAGTCTGTGTATGTGTGTGTACGTCAGTAGTCTGTGTATGTGTGTGTCAGTCAGTAGTCTGTGTATGTGTGTGTACATCAGTAGTCTGTGTATGTGTGTCAGTCAGTAGTCTGTGTATGTGTGTGTACGTCAGTAGTCTGTGAATATGTGTGTCAGTCAGTAGTCTGTGTATGTGTGTGTCAGTCAATAGTCTGTGAATGTGTGTGTCAGTCAGTAGTCTGTGTATGTGTGAGTACGTCAGTAGTCTGTGTATGTGTGAGTACGTCAGTAGTCTTTGTATGTGTGTATCAGTCAGTAGTCTGTGCATGTGTGTGTACGTCAGTAGTCTGTGTATGTGTGTGTACGTCAGTAGTCTGTGTATGTGTGTGTACGTCAGTAGGCTGTGTATGTGTGTGTCAGTCAGTAGTCTGTGTATGTGTGTGTACGTCAGTAGTCTGTGTATGTGTGTGTCAGTCAGTAGTCTGTGTATGTGTGTATATGTCAGTAGTCTGTGTATGTGTGTGTCAGTCAGTAGTCTGTGTATGTGTGTGTACGTCAGTAGTCTGTGTATGTGTGTGTCAGTCAGTAGTCTGTGTATGTGTGTGTACGTCAGTCAGTACTCTGTGTTTGTGTGTGTACGTCAATAGTCTGTGTATGTGTGTGTACGTCAGTAGTCTGTGTATGTGTGTGTCTGTCAGTAGTCTGTGTATGTGTGTACGTCAGTAGTCTGTGTATGTGTTTGTACGTCAGTAGTCTGTGTACGTGTGTGTACATCAGTAGGCTGTGTATGTGTGTGTCAGTCAGTAGTCTGTGTATGTGTGTGTACGTCAGTAGTCTGTATATGTGTGTGTAAGTCAGTAGTCTGTGTGTTTCAGTCAGTAGTCTGTGTATGTGTGTGTACGTCAGTAGTCTGTGTATGTGTGTGTCAGTCAGTAGTCTGTGTATGTGTGTGTCAGTCAGTAGTCTGTGTATGTGTGTGTACGTCAGTAGTCTGTGTATGTGTGTGTCATTCAGTAGTCTGTGTATGTGTGTACATCAGTAGTCTGTGTATGTGTGTGTACGTCAGTAGTCTGTGTATGTGTGTACGTCAGTAGTCTGTGTATGTGTGTGTACGTCAGTAGTCTGTGTATGTGTGTGTACGTCAGTAGTCTGTGTATGTGTGTGTCAGTCAGTAGTCTGTGTATGTGTGTGTACATCAGTAGTCTGTGTATGTGTGTCAGTCAGTAGTCTGTGTATGTGTGTGTACGTCAGTAGTCTGTGAATATGTGTGTCAGTCAGTAGTCTGTGTATGTGTGTGTCAGTCAATAGTCTGTGAATGTGTGTGTCAGTCAGTAGTCTGTGTATGTGTGAGTACGTCAGTAGTCTGTGTATGTGTGAGTACGTCAGTAGTCTTTGTATGTGTGTGTCAGTCAGTAGTCTGTGCATGTGTGTGTACGTCAGTAGTCTGTGTATGTGTGTGTACGTCAGTAGTCTGTGTATGTGTGTGTACGTCAGTAGGCTGTGTATGTGTGTGTCAGTCAGTAGTCTGTGTATGTGTGTGTACGTCAGTAGTCTGTGTATGTGTGTCAGTCAGTAATCTGTGTATGTGTGTGTACCTCAGTAGTCTCTGTATGTGTGTGTCAGTCAGTAGTCTGTGTATGTGTGTGTCAGTCAGAAGTCTGTGTATGTGTGTGTACGTCAGTAGTCTGTGTATGTGTGTGTCAGTCAGTAGTCTGTGTATGTGTGTGTCAGTCAGAAGTCTGTGTATGTGTGTGTTCGTCAGTAGTCTGTGTATGTGTGTGTCAGTCAGTAGTCTGTGTATGTGTGTGTACGTCAGTAGTCTGTGTATGTGTGTGTCAGTCAATAGTCTGTGTATGTGTGTGTCAGTCAGAAGTCTGTGTATGTGTGTGTTCGTCAGTAGTCTGTGTATGTGTGTGTCAGTCAGTAGTCTGTGTATGTGTGTGTACGTCAGTAGTCTGTGTATGTGTGTGTACGTCAGTAGTCTGTGTATGTGTGTGTCAGTCAGTAGTCAGTGTATGTGTGTGTCAGTCAGTAGTCTGTGCATGTGTGTGTACATCAGTATTCTTTGTATGTGTGTGTCAGTCAGTAGTCTGTGTATGTGTGTGTACGTCAGTAGTCTGTGTATGTGTGTGTCAGTCAGTAGTCTGTGTATGTGTGTGTCAGTCAGTAGTCTGTGTATGTGTGTGTACGTCAGTAGTCTGTGTATGTGTGTTTCATTAGTAGTCTGTGTATTTGTGTGTACGTCAGTAGTCTGTGTATGTGTGTGTCAGTCAGTATTCTGTGTATGTGTGTGTCAGTCAGTAGTCTGTGTATGTGTGTGTACGTCAGTAGTCTGTGCATGTGTGTACGTCAGTAGTCTATGTATGTGTGTGTCAGTCAGTAGTCTGTGTATGTGTGTGTCAGTCAATAGTCTGTGTATGTGTGTGTACGTCAGTAGTCTGTGTATGTGTGTGTACGTCAGTAGTCTGTGTATGTGTGTGTCAGTCAGTAGTCTGTGTATGTGTGTGTACGTCAGTAGTCTGTATATGTGTGTGTAAGTCAGTAGTCTGTGTGTTTCAGTCAGTAGTCTGTGTATGTGTGTGTACGTCAGTAGTCTGTGTATGTGTGTGTCAGTCAGTAGTCTGTGTATGTGTGTGTCAGTCAGTAGTCTGTGTATGTGTGTGTACGTCAGTAGTCTGTGTATGTGTGTGTACGTCAGTAGTCTTTGTATGTGTGTGTCAGTTAGTAGTCTGTGTATGTGTGTGTACGTCAGTAGTCTGTGTATGTGTGTGTCAGTCAGAAATCTGTGTATGTGTGTGTCAGTCAGTAGTCTGTGTATGTGTGTACATCAGTAGTCTGTGTATGTGTGTGTACGTCAGTAGTCTGTATATGTGTGTGTACGTCAGTAGTCTGTGTATGTGTGTGTACGTCAGTAGTCTGTGTATGTGTGTGTCAGTCAGTAGTCTGTGTATGTGTGTGTCAGTCAGTAGTCTGTGTATGTGTGTGTATGTCAGTAGTCTGTGTATGTGTGTGTACGTCAGTAGTCTTTGTATGTGTGTGTCAGTCAGTAGTCTGTGTATGTGTGTGTACGTCAGTAGTCTGTGTATGTGTGTGTCAGTCAGTAGTCTGTGTATGTGTGTGTCATTCAGTAGTCTGTGTATGTGTGTACATCAGTAGTCTGTGTATGTGTGTGTACGTCAGTAGTCTGTATATGTGTGTGTAAGTCAATAGTCTGTGTATGTGTGTTTCAGTCAGTAGTCTGTGTATGTGTGTGTACGTCAGTAGTCTGTGTATGTTTGTGTACGTCAGTAGTCTGTGTATGTGTGTGTCAGTCAGTAGTCTGTGTATGTGTGTGTACGTCAGTAGTCCGTGTATGTGTGTGTACATCAGTAGTCTGTGTATGTGTGTGTACGTCAGTAGTCTGTGTATGTGTGAGTACGTCAGTAGTCTTTGTATGTGTGTGTCAGTCAGTAGTCTGTGTATGTGTGTGTATGTCAGTAGTCTGTGTATGTGTGTGTACGTCAGTAGTCTGTGTATGTGTGTGTACATCAGTAGTCTGTGTATGTGTGTGTACGTCAGTAGTCTGTGTATGTGTGTACGTCAGTAGTCTGTGTATGTGTGTGTACGTCAGTAGTCTGTGTATGTGTGTGTACGTCAGTAGTCTGTGTATGTGTGTGTCAGTCAGTAGTCTGTGTATGTGTGTGTACATCAGTAGTCTGTGTATGTGTGTCAGTCAGTAGTCTGTGTATGTGTGTGTACGTCAGTAGTCTGTGAATATGTGTGTCAGTCAGTAGTCTGTGTATGTGTGTGTCAGTCAATAGTCTGTGAATGTGTGTGTCAGTCAGTAGTCTGTGTATGTGTGAGTACGTCAGTAGTCTTTGTATGTGTGTGTCAGTCAGTAGTCTGTGCATGTGTGTGTACGTCAGTAGTCTGTGTATGTGTGTGTACGTCAGTAGTCTGTGTATGTGTGTGTACGTCAGTAGGCTGTGTATGTGTGTGTCAGTCAGTAGTCTGTGTATGTGTGTGTACGTCAGTAGTCTGTGTATGTGTGTGTCAGTCAGTAGTCTGTGTATGTGTGTATATGTCAGTAGTCTGTGTATGTGTGTGTCAGTCAGTAGTCTGTGTATGTGTGTGTACGTCAGTAGTCTGTGTATGTGTGTGTCAGTCAGTAGTCTGTGTATGTGTGTGTACGTCAGTCAGTACTCTGTGTTTGTGTGTGTACGTCAATAGTCTGTGTATGTGTGTGTACGTCAGTAGTCTGTGCATGTGTGTGTCTGTCAGTAGTCTGTGTATGTGTGTACGTCAGTAGTCTGTGTATGTGTTTGTACGTCAGTAGTCTGTGTACGTGTGTGTACATCAGTAGGCTGTGTATGTGTGTGTCAGTCAGTAGTCTGTGTATGTGTGTGTCAGTCAGTAGTCTGTGTATGTGTGTGTCATGCAGTAGTCTGTGTATGTGTGTACATCAGTAGTCTGTGTATGTGTGTGTACGTCAGTAGTCTGTATATGTGTGTGTAAGTCAGTAGTCTGTGTATGTGTGTGTCAGTCAGTAGTCTGTGTATGTGTGTGTACGTCAGTAGTCTGTGTATGTGTGTGTACGTCAGTAGTCTGTGTATGTGTGTGTACGTCAGTAGTCTGTGTATGTGTGTGTCAGTCAGTAGTCTGTGTATGTGTGTGTACATCAGTAGTCTTTGTATGTGTGTGTCAGTCAGTAGTCTGTGTATGTGTGTGTACGTCAGTAGTCTGTGTATGTGTGTGTCAGTCAGTAGTCTGTGTATTTGTGTGTCAGTCAGTAGTCTGTGTATGTGTGTGTACGTCAGTAGTCTGTGTATGTGTGTTTCATTAGTAGTCTGTGTATGTGTGTGTACGTCAGTAGTCTGTGTATGTGTGTGTACGTCAGTAGTCTGTGTATGTGTGTGTACGTTAGTAGTCTGTGTATGTGTGTGTACGTCAGTAGTCTGTGTATGTGTGTGTCAGTCAGTAGTCTGTGTATGTGTGTGTACGTCAGTAGTCTGTGCATGTGTGTACGTCAGTAGTCTATGTATGTGTGTGTCAGTCAGTAGTCTGTGTATGTGTGTGTCAGTCAGTAGTCTGTGCATGTGTGTGTACGTCAGTAGTCTGTGTATGTGTGTGTCAGTCAGTAGTCTGTGTATGTGTGTGTCAGTCAGAAGTCTGTGTATGTGTGTGTCAGTCAGTAGTCTGTGTATGTGTGTGTACGTCAGTAGTCTGTGTATGTGTTAGTATGTCAGTAGTCTTTGTATGTGTGTGTCAGTCAGTAGTCTGTGTATGTGTGTGTCAGTCAGTAGTCTGTGTATGTGTGTGTCAGTCAGAAGTCTGTGCATGTGTGTGTTCGTCAGTAGTCTGTGTATGTGTGTGTCAGTCAGTAGTCTGTGTATGTGTGTACGTCAGTAGTCTGTGTATGTGTGTGTACGTCAGTAGTCTGTGTATGTGTGTGTACGTCAGTAGTCTGTGTATGTGTGTGTACGTTAGTAGTCTGTGTATGTGTGTGTCAGTCAGTAGTCTGTGTATGTGTGTGTACGTCAGTAGTCTGTGTATGTGTGTGTCAGTCAATATTCTGTGTATGTGTGTGTCAGTCAATAGTCTGTGTATGTGTGTGTACGTCAGTAGTCTGTGTATGTGTGTGTACGTCAGTAGTCTGTGTATGTGTGTGTCAGTCAGTAGTCAGTGTATGTGTGTGTCAGTCAGTAGTCTGTGTATGTGTGTGTACATCAGTATTCTTTGTATGTGTGTGTCAGTCAGTAGTCTGTGTATGTGTGTGTACGTCAGTAGTCTGTGTATGTGTGTGTCAGTCAGTAGTCTGTGTATGTGTGTGTCAGTCAGTAGTCTGTGTATGTGTGTGTACGTCAGTAGTCTGTGTATGTGTGTTTCATTAGTAGTCTGTGTATTTGTGTGTACGTCAGTAGTCTGTGTATGTGTGTGTCAGTCAGTATTCTGTGTATGTGTGTGTCAGTCAGTAGTCTGTGTATGTGTGTGTACGTCAGTAGTCTGTGCATGTGTGTACGTCAGTAGTCTATGTATGTGTGTGTCAGTCAGTAGTCTGTGTATGTGTGTGTCAGTCAATAGTCTGTGTATGTGTGTGTACGTCAGTAGTCTGTGTATGTGTGTGTACGTCAGTAGTCTGTGTATGTGTGTGTCAGTCAGTAGTCTGTGTATGTGTGTGTACGTCAGTAGTCTGTATATGTGTGTGTAAGTCAGTAGTCTGTGTGTTTCAGTCAGTAGTCTGTGTATGTGTGTGTACGTCAGTAGTCTGTGTATGTGTGTGTCAGTCAGTAGTCTGTGTATGTGTGTGTCAGTCAGTAGTCTGTGTATGTGTGTGTACGTCAGTAGTCTGTGTATGTGTGTGTACGTCAGTAGTCTTTGTATGTGTGTGTCAGTTAGTAGTCTGTGTATGTGTGTGTACGTCAGTAGTCTGTGTATGTGTGTGTCAGTCAGAAATCTGTGTATGTGTGTGTCAGTCAGTAGTCTGTGTATGTGTGTACATCAGTAGTCTGTGTATGTGTGTGTACGTCAGTAGTCTGTATATGTGTGTGTACGTCAGTAGTCTGTGTATGTGTGTGTACGTCAGTAGTCTGTGTATGTGTGTGTCAGTCAGTAGTCTGTGTATGTGTGTGTCAGTCAGTAGTCTGTGTATGTGTGTGTATGTCAGTAGTCTGTGTATGTGTGTGTACGTCAGTAGTCTTTGTATGTGTGTGTCAGTCAGTAGTCTGTGTATGTGTGTGTACGTCAGTAGTCTGTGTATGTGTGTGTCAGTCAGTAGTCTGTGTATGTGTGTGTCATTCAGTAGTCTGTGTATGTGTGTACATCAGTAGTCTGTGTATGTGTGTGTACGTCAGTAGTCTGTATATGTGTGTGTAAGTCAATAGTCTGTGTATGTGTGTTTCAGTCAGTAGTCTGTGTATGTGTGTGTACGTCAGTAGTCTGTGTATGTGTGTGTACGTCAGTAGTCTGTGTATGTGTGTGTCAGTCAGTAGTCTGTGTATGTGTGTGTACGTCAGTAGTCTGTGTATGTGTGTGTACATCAGTAGTCTGTGTATGTGTGTGTACGTCAGTAGTCTGTGTATGTGTGAGTACGTCAGTAGTCTTTGTATGTGTGTGTCAGTCAGTAGTCTGTGTATGTGTGTGTATGTCAGTAGTCTGTGTATGTGTGTGTACGTCAGTAGTCTGTGTATGTGTGTGTACATCAGTAGTCTGTGTATGTGTGTGTACGTCAGTAGTCTGTGTATGTGTGTGTACGTCAGTAGTCTGTGTATGTGTGTTTCATTAGTAGTCTGTGTATTTGTGTGTACGTCAGTAGTCTGTGTATGTGTGTGTCAGTCAGTATTCTGTGTATGTGTGTGTCAGTCAGTAGTCTGTGTATGTGTGTGTACGTCAGTAGTCTGTGCATGTGTGTACGTCAGTAGTCTATGTATGTGTGTGTCAGTCAGTAGTCTGTGTATGTGTGTGTCAGTCAATAGTCTGTGTATGTGTGTGTACGTCAGTAGTCTGTGTATGTGTGTGTACGTCAGTAGTCTGTGTATGTGTGTGTCAGTCAGTAGTCTGTGTATGTGTGTGTACGTCAGTAGTCTGTATATGTGTGTGTAAGTCAGTAGTCTGTGTGTTTCAGTCAGTAGTCTGTGTATGTGTGTGTACGTCAGTAGTCTGTGTATGTGTGTGTCAGTCAGTAGTCTGTGTATGTGTGTGTCAGTCAGTAGTCTGTGTATGTGTGTGTACGTCAGTAGTCTGTGTATGTGTGTGTACGTCAGTAGTCTTTGTATGTGTGTGTCAGTTAGTAGTCTGTGTATGTGTGTGTACGTCAGTAGTCTGTGTATGTGTGTGTCAGTCAGAAATCTGTGTATGTGTGTGTCAGTCAGTAGTCTGTGTATGTGTGTACATCAGTAGTCTGTGTATGTGTGTGTACGTCAGTAGTCTGTATATGTGTGTGTACGTCAGTAGTCTGTGTATGTGTGTGTACGTCAGTAGTCTGTGTATGTGTGTGTCAGTCAGTAGTCTGTGTATGTGTGTGTCAGTCAGTAGTCTGTGTATGTGTGTGTATGTCAGTAGTCTGTGTATGTGTGTGTACGTCAGTAGTCTTTGTATGTGTGTGTCAGTCAGTAGTCTGTGTATGTGTGTGTACGTCAGTAGTCTGTGTATGTGTGTGTCAGTCAGTAGTCTGTGTATGTGTGTGTCATTCAGTAGTCTGTGTATGTGTGTACATCAGTAGTCTGTGTATGTGTGTGTACGTCAGTAGTCTGTATATGTGTGTGTAAGTCAATAGTCTGTGTATGTGTGTTTCAGTCAGTAGTCTGTGTATGTGTGTGTACGTCAGTAGTCTGTGTATGTGTGTACGTCAGTAGTCTGTGTATGTGTGTGTACGTCAGTAGTCTGTGTATGTGTGTGTACGTCAGTAGTCTGTGTATGTGTGTGTCAGTCAGTAGTCTGTGTATGTGTGTGTACATCAGTAGTCTGTGTATGTGTGTCAGTCAGTAGTCTGTGTATGTGTGTGTACGTCAGTAGTCTGTGAATATGTGTGTCAGTCAGTAGTCTGTGTATGTGTGTGTCAGTCAATAGTCTGTGAATGTGTGTGTCAGTCAGTAGTCTGTGTATGTGTGAGTACGTCAGTAGTCTGTGTATGTGTGAGTACGTCAGTAGTCTTTGTATGTGTGTATCAGTCAGTAGTCTGTGCATGTGTGTGTACGTCAGTAGTCTGTGTATGTGTGTGTACGTCAGTAGTCTGTGTATGTGTGTGTACGTCAGTAGGCTGTGTATGTGTGTGTCAGTCAGTAGTCTGTGTATGTGTGTGTACGTCAGTAGTCTGTGTATGTGTGTGTCAGTCAGTAGTCTGTGTATGTGTGTATATGTCAGTAGTCTGTGTATGTGTGTGTCAGTCAGTAGTCTGTGTATGTGTGTGTACGTCAGTAGTCTGTGTATGTGTGTGTCAGTCAGTAGTCTGTGTATGTGTGTGTACGTCAGTCAGTACTCTGTGTTTGTGTGTGTACGTCAATAGTCTGTGTATGTGTGTGTACGTCAGTAGTCTGTGTATGTGTGTGTCTGTCAGTAGTCTGTGTATGTGTGTACGTCAGTAGTCTGTGTATGTGTTTGTACGTCAGTAGTCTGTGTACGTGTGTGTACATCAGTAGGCTGTGTATGTGTGTGTCAGTCAGTAGTCTGTGTATGTGTGTGTCAGTCAGTAGTCTGTGTATGTGTGTGTCATGCAGTAGTCTGTGTATGTGTGTACATCAGTAGTCTGTGTATGTGTGTGTCAGTCAGTAGTCTGTGTATGTGTGTGTACGTCAGTAGTCTGTGTATGTGTGTACGTCAGTAGTCTGTGTATGTGTGTGTACGTCAGTAGTCTGTGTATGTGTGTGTCAGTCAGTAGTCTGTGTATGTGTGTGTACGTCAGTAGTCTGTGTATGTGTGTGTACGTCAGTAGTCTGTGTATGTGTGTGTACGTCAGTAGTCTGTGTATGTGTGTGTCAGTCAGTAGTCTGTGTATGTGTGTGTACTTCAGTAGTCTTTGTATGTGTGTGTCAGTCAGTAGTCTGTGTATGTGTGTGTACGTCAGTAGTCTGTGTATGTGTGTGTCAGTCAGTAGTCTGTGTATTTGTGTGTCAGTCAGTAGTCTGTGTATGTGTGTGTACGTCAGTAGTCTGTGTATGTGTGTTTCATTAGTAGTCTGTGTATGTGTGTGTACGTCAGTAGTCTGTGTATGTGTGTGTACGTCAGTAGTCTGTGTATGTGTGTGTACGTCAGTAGTCTGTGTATGTGTGTGTCAGTCAGTAGTCTGTGTATGTGTGTGTACGTCAGTAGTCTGTGCATGTGTGTACGTCAGTAGTCTATGTATGTGTGTGTCAGTCAGTAGTCTGCATGTGTGTGTACGTCAGTAGTCTGTGTATGTGTGTGTCAGTCAGTAGTCTGTGTATGTGTGTGTCAGTCAGTAGTCTGTGTATTTGTGTGTCAGTCAGTAGTCTGTGTATGTGTGTGTACGTCAGTAGTCTGTGTATGTGTGTTTCATTAGTAGTCTGTGTATGTGTGTGTACGTCAGTAGTCTGTGTATGTGTGTGTACGTCAGTAGTCTGTGTATGTGTGTGTACGTCAATAGTCTGTGTATGTGTGTACGTCAGTTGTCTGTGTATGTGTGTGTCTGTCAGTAGTCTGTGCATGTGTGTACGTCAGTAGTCTGTGTATGTGTGTGTCAGTCAGTAGTCTGCATGTGTGTGTACGTCAGTAGTCTGTGTATGTGTGTGTCAGTCAGTAGTCTGTGTATGTGTGTGTCAGTCAGAAGTCTGTGTATGTGTGTGTCAGTCAGTAGTCTGTGTATGTGTGTACGTCAGTAGTCTGTGTATGTGTTAGTACGTCAGTAGTCTTTGTATGTGTGTGTCAGTCAGTAGTCTGTGTATGTGTGTGTCAGTCAGTAGTCTGTGTATGTGTGTGTCAGTCAGAAGTCTGTGCATGTGTGTGTTCGTCAGTAGTCTGTGTATGTGTGTGTCAGTCAGTAGTCTGTGTATGTGTGTGTCAGTCAGTAGTCTGTGTATGTATGTGTCATCAGTAGTCTGTGTATGTGTGTGTACGTCAGTAGTCTGTGTATGTGTGTGTACGTCAGTAGTCTGTGTATGTGTGTGTACGTTAGTAGTCTGTGTATGTGTGTGTCAGTCAGTAGTCTGTGTATGTGTATGTACGTCAGTAGTCTGTGTATGTGTGTGTCAGTCAGTATTCTGTGTATGTGCGTGTCAGTCAGTAGTCTGTGTATGTGTGTGTACGTCAGTAGTCTGTGCATGTGTGTACGTCAGTAGTCTCTGTATGTGTGTGTCAGTCAGTAGTCTGTGTATGTGTGTGTCAGTCAATAGTCTGTGTATGTGTGTGTACGTCAGTAGTCTGTGTATGTGTGTGTACGTCAGTAGTCTGTGTATGTGTGTGTCAGTCAGTAGTCTGTGTATGTGTGTGTCAGTCAGTAGTCTGTGTATGTGTGTGTACATCAGTAGTCTTTGTATGTGTGTGTCAGTCAGTAGTCTGTGTATGTGTGTGTACGTCAGCAGTCTGTGTATGTGTGTGTCAGTCAGTAGTCTGTGTATGTGTGTGTCAGTCAGTAGTCTGTGTATGTGTGTGTACGTCAGTAGTCTGTGTATGTGTGTTTCATTAGTAGTCTGTGTATTTGTGTGTACGTCAGTAGTCTGTGTATGTGTGTGTCAGTCAGTATTCTGTGTATGTGTGTGTCAGTCAGTAGTCTGTGTATGTGTGTGTACGTCAGTAGTCTGTGCATGTGTGTACGTCAGTAGTCTATGTATGTGTGTGTCAGTCAGTAGTCTGTGTATGTGTGTGTCAGTCAATAGTCTGTGTATGTGTGTGTACGTCAGTAGTCTGTGTATGTGTGTGTACGTCAGTAGTCTGTGTATGTGTGTGTCAGTCAGTAGTCTGTGTATGTGTGTGTACGTCAGTAGTCTGTATATGTGTGTGTAAGTCAGTAGTCTGTGTGTTTCAGTCAGTAGTCTGTGTATGTATGTGTACGTCAGTAGTCTGTGTATGTGTGTGTCAGTCAGTAGTCTGTGTATGTGTGTGTCAGTCAGTAGTCTGTGTATGTGTGTGTACGTCAGTAGTCTGTGTATGTGTGTGTACGTCAGTAGTCTTTGTATGTGTGTGTCAGTTAGTAGTCTGTGTATGTGTGTGTACGTCAGTAGTCTGTGTATGTGTGTGTCAGTCAGAAATCTGTGTATGTGTGTGTCAGTCAGTAGTCTGTGTATGTGTGTACATCAGTAGTCTGTTTATGTGTGTGTACGTCAGTAGTCTGTATATGTGTGTGTAAGTCAGTAGTCTGTGTATGTGTGTTTCAGTCAGTAGTCTGTGTATGTGTGTACGTCAGTAGTCTGTGTATGTGTGTGTACGTCAGTAGTCTGTGTATGTGTGTGTCAGTCAGTAGTCTGTGTATGTGTGTGTCAGTCAGTAGTCTGTGTATGTGTGTGTATGTCAGTAGTCTGTGTATGTGTGTGTACGTCAGTAGTCTTTGTATGTGTGTGTCAGTCAGTAGTCTGTGTATGTGTGTGTACGTCAGTAGTCTGTGTATGTGTGTGTCAGTCAGTAGTCTGTGTATGTGTGTGTCATTCAGTAGTCTGTGTATGTGTGTACATCAGTAGTCTGTGTATGTGTGTGTACGTCAGTAGTCTGTATATGTGTGTGTAAGTCAATAGTCTGTGTATGTGTGTTTCAGTCAGTAGTCTGTGTATGTGTGTGTACGTCAGTAGTCTGTGTATGTGTGTGTACGTCAGTAGTCTGTGTATGTGTGTGTCAGTCAGTAGTCTGTGTATGTGTGTGTACGTCAGTAGTCTGTGTATGTGTGTGTACATCAGTAGTCTGTGTATGTGTGTGTACGTCAGTAGTCTGTGTATGTGTGAGTACGTCAGTAGTCTTTGTATGTGTGTGTCAGTCAGTAGTCTGTGTATGTGTGTGTAAGTCAGTAGTCTGTGTATGTGTGTGTACGTCAGTAGTCTGTGTATGTGTGTGTACATCAGTAGTCTGTGTATGTGTGTGTACGTCAGTAGTCTGTGTATGTGTGTACGTCAGTAGTCTGTGTATGTGTGTGTACGTCAGTAGTCTGTGTATGTGTGTTTACGTCAGTAGTCTGTGTATGTGTGTGTCAGTCAGTAGTCTGTGTATGTGTGTGTACATCAGTAGTCTGTGTATGTGTGTCAGTCAGTAGTCTGTGTATGTGTGTGTACGTTAGTAGTCTGTGAATATGTGTGTCAGTCAGTAGTCTGTGTATGTGTGTGTCAGTCAATAGTCTGTGAATGTGTGTGTCAGTCAGTAGTCTGTGTATGTGTGAGTACGTCAGTAGTCTGTGTATGTGTGAGTACGTCAGTAGTCTTTGTATGTGTGTGTCAGTCAGTAGTCTGTGCATGTGTGTGTACGTCAGTAGTCTGTGTATGTGTGTGTACGTCAGTAGTCTGTATATGTGTGTGTACGTCAGTAGTCTGTGTATGTGTGTGTACGTCAGTAGTCTGTGTATGTGTGTGTCAGTCAGTAGTCTGTGTATGTGTGTGTCAGTCAGTAGTCTGTGTATGTGTGTGTATGTCAGTAGTCTGTGTATGTGTGTGTACGTCAGTAGTCTTTGTATGTGTGTGTCAGTCAGTAGTCTGTGTATGTGTGTGTACGTCAGTAGTCTGTGTATGTGTGTGTCAGTCAGTAGTCTGTGTATGTGTGTGTCATTCAGTAGTCTGTGTATGTGTGTACATCAGTAGTCTGTGTATGTGTGTGTACGTCAGTAGTCTGTATATGTGTGTGTAAGTCAATAGTCTGTGTATGTGTGTTTCAGTCAGTAGTCTGTGTATGTGTGTGTACGTCAGTAGTCTGTGTATGTGTGTGTACGTCAGTAGTCTGTGTATGTGTGTGTCAGTCAGTAGTCTGTGTATGTGTGTGTACGTCAGTAGTCCGTGTATGTGTGTGTACATCAGTAGTCTGTGTATGTGTGTGTACGTCAGTAGTCTGTGTATGTGTGAGTACGTCAGTAGTCTTTGTATGTGTGTGTCAGTCAGTAGTCTGTGTATGTGTGTGTACGTCAGTAGTCTGTGTATGTGTGTGTCAGTCAGTAGTCTGTGTATTTGTGTGTCAGTCAGTAGTCTGTGTATGTGTGTGTACGTCAGTAGTCTGTGTATGTGTGTGTACGTCAGTAGTCTGTGTATGTGTGTGTCAGTCAGTAGTCTGTGTATGTGTGTGTACGTCAGTAGTCTGTGTATGTGTGTGTACGTCAGTAGTCTTTGTATGTGTGTGTCAGTTAGTAGTCTGTGTATGTGTGTGTACGTCAGTAGTCTGTGTATGTGTGTGTCAGTCAGAAATCTGTGTATGTGTGTGTCAGTCAGTAGTCTGTGTATGTGTGTACATCAGTAGTCTGTGTATGTGTGTGTACGTCAGTAGTCTGTATATGTGTGTGTACGTCAGTAGTCTGTGTATGTGTGTGTACGTCAGTAGTCTGTGTATGTGTGTGTCAGTCAGTAGTCTGTGTATGTGTGTGTCAGTCAGTAGTCTGTGTATGTGTGTGTATGTCAGTAGTCTGTGTATGTGTGTGTACGTCAGTAGTCTTTGTATGTGTGTGTCAGTCAGTAGTCTGTGTATGTGTGTGTACGTCAGTAGTCTGTGTATGTGTGTGTCAGTCAGTAGTCTGTGTATGTGTGTGTCATTCAGTAGTCTGTGTATGTGTGTACATCAGTAGTCTGTGTATGTGTGTGTACGTCAGTAGTCTGTATATGTGTGTGTAAGTCAATAGTCTGTGTATGTGTGTTTCAGTCAGTAGTCTGAGTATGTGTGTGTACGTCAGTAGTCTGTGTATGTTTGTGTACGTCAGTAGTCTGTGTATGTGTGTGTCAGTCAGTAGTCTGTGTATGTGTGTGTACGTCAGTAGTCCGTGTATGTGTGTGTACATCAGTAGTCTGTGTATGTGTGTGTACGTCAGTAGTCTGTGTATGTGTGAGTACGTCAGTAGTCTTTGTATGTGTGTGTCAGTCAGTAGTCTGTGTATGTGTGTGTATGTCAGTAGTCTGTGTATGTGTGTGTACGTCAGTAGTCTGTGTATGTGTGTGTACATCAGTAGTCTGTGTATGTGTGTGTACGTCAGTAGTCTGTGTATGTGTGTACGTCAGTAGTCTGTGTATGTGTGTGTACGTCAGTAGTCTGTGTATGTGTGTGTACGTCAGTAGTCTGTGTATGTGTGTGTCAGTCAGTAGTCTGTGTATGTGTGTGTACATCAGTAGTCTGTGTATGTGTGTCAGTCAGTAGTCTGTGTATGTGTGTGTACGTCAGTAGTCTGTGAATATGTGTGTCAGTCAGTAGTCTGTGTATGTGTGTGTCAGTCAATAGTCTGTGAATGTGTGTGTCAGTCAGTAGTCTGTGTATGTGTGAGTACGTCAGTAGTCTTTGTATGTGTGTGTCAGTCAGTAGTCTGTGCATGTGTGTGTACGTCAGTAGTCTGTGTATGTGTGTGTACGTCAGTAGTCTGTGTATGTGTGTGTACGTCAGTAGGCTGTGTATGTGTGTGTCAGTCAGTAGTCTGTGTATGTGTGTGTACGTCAGTAGTCTGTGTATGTGTGTGTCAGTCAGTAGTCTGTGTATGTGTGTATATGTCAGTAGTCTGTGTATGTGTGTGTCAGTCAGTAGTCTGTGTATGTGTGTGTACGTCAGTAGTCTGTGTATGTGTGTGTCAGTCAGTAGTCTGTGTATGTGTGTGTACGTCAGTCAGTACTCTGTGTTTGTGTGTGTACGTCAATAGTCTGTGTATGTGTGTGTACGTCAGTAGTCTGTGCATGTGTGTGTCTGTCAGTAGTCTGTGTATGTGTGTACGTCAGTAGTCTGTGTATGTGTTTGTACGTCAGTAGTCTGTGTACGTGTGTGTACATCAGTAGGCTGTGTATGTGTGTGTCAGTCAGTAGTCTGTGTATGTGTGTGTCAGTCAGTAGTCTGTGTATGTGTGTGTCATGCAGTAGTCTGTGTATGTGTGTACATCAGTAGTCTGTGTATGTGTGTGTACGTCAGTAGTCTGTATATGTGTGTGTAAGTCAGTAGTCTGTGTATGTGTGTGTCAGTCAGTAGTCTGTGTATGTGTGTGTACGTCAGTAGTCTGTGTATGTGTGTGTACGTCAGTAGTCTGTGTATGTGTGTGTACGTCAGTAGTCTGTGTATGTGTGTGTCAGTCAGTAGTCTGTGTATGTGTGTGTACATCAGTAGTCTTTGTATGTGTGTGTCAGTCAGTAGTCTGTGTATGTGTGTGTACGTCAGTAGTCTGTGTATGTGTGTGTCAGTCAGTAGTCTGTGTATTTGTGTGTCAGTCAGTAGTCTGTGTATGTGTGTGTACGTCAGTAGTCTGTGTATGTGTGTTTCATTAGTAGTCTGTGTATGTGTGTGTACGTCAGTAGTCTGTGTATGTGTGTGTACGTCAGTAGTCTGTGTATGTGTGTGTACGTTAGTAGTCTGTGTATGTGTGTGTACGTCAGTAGTCTGTGTATGTGTGTGTCAGTCAGTAGTCTGTGTATGTGTGTGTACGTCAGTAGTCTGTGCATGTGTGTACGTCAGTAGTCTATGTATGTGTGTGTCAGTCAGTAGTCTGTGTATGTGTGTGTCAGTCAGTAGTCTGTGCATGTGTGTGTACGTCAGTAGTCTGTGTATGTGTGTGTCAGTCAGTAGTCTGTGTATGTGTGTGTCAGTCAGAAGTCTGTGTATGTGTGTGTCAGTCAGTAGTCTGTGTATGTGTGTGTACGTCAGTAGTCTGTGTATGTGTTAGTATGTCAGTAGTCTTTGTATGTGTGTGTCAGTCAGTAGTCTGTGTATGTGTGTGTCAGTCAGTAGTCTGTGTATGTGTGTGTCAGTCAGAAGTCTGTGCATGTGTGTGTTCGTCAGTAGTCTGTGTATGTGTGTGTCAGTCAGTAGTCTGTGTATGTGTGTACGTCAGTAGTCTGTGTATGTGTGTGTACGTCAGTAGTCTGTGTATGTGTGTGTACGTCAGTAGTCTGTGTATGTGTGTGTCAGTCAGTAGTCTGTGTATGTGTGTGTACGTCAGTAGTCCGTGTATGTGTGTGTACATCAGTAGTCTGTGTATGTGTGTGTACGTCAGTAGTCTGTGTATGTGTGAGTACGTCAGTAGTCTTTGTATGTGTGTGTCAGTCAGTAGTCTGTGTATGTGTGTGTACGTCAGTAGTCTGTGTATGTGTGTGTCAGTCAGTAGTCTGTGTATTTGTGTGTCAGTCAGTAGTCTGTGTATGTGTGTGTACGTCAGTAGTCTGTGTATGTGTGTGTACGTCAGTAGTCTGTGTATGTGTGTGTCAGTCAGTAGTCTGTGTATGTGTGTGTACGTCAGTAGTCTGTGTATGTGTGTGTACGTCAGTAGTCTTTGTATGTGTGTGTCAGTTAGTAGTCTGTGTATGTGTGTGTACGTCAGTAGTCTGTGTATGTGTGTGTCAGTCAGAAATCTGTGTATGTGTGTGTCAGTCAGTAGTCTGTGTATGTGTGTACATCAGTAGTCTGTGTATGTGTGTGTACGTCAGTAGTCTGTATATGTGTGTGTACGTCAGTAGTCTGTGTATGTGTGTGTACGTCAGTAGTCTGTGTATGTGTGTGTCAGTCAGTAGTCTGTGTATGTGTGTGTCAGTCAGTAGTCTGTGTATGTGTGTGTATGTCAGTAGTCTGTGTATGTGTGTGTACGTCAGTAGTCTTTGTATGTGTGTGTCAGTCAGTAGTCTGTGTATGTGTGTGTACGTCAGTAGTCTGTGTATGTGTGTGTCAGTCAGTAGTCTGTGTATGTGTGTGTCATTCAGTAGTCTGTGTATGTGTGTACATCAGTAGTCTGTGTATGTGTGTGTACGTCAGTAGTCTGTATATGTGTGTGTAAGTCAATAGTCTGTGTATGTGTGTTTCAGTCAGTAGTCTGAGTATGTGTGTGTACGTCAGTAGTCTGTGTATGTTTGTGTACGTCAGTAGTCTGTGTATGTGTGTGTCAGTCAGTAGTCTGTGTATGTGTGTGTACGTCAGTAGTCCGTGTATGTGTGTGTACATCAGTAGTCTGTGTATGTGTGTGTACGTCAGTAGTCTGTGTATGTGTGAGTACGTCAGTAGTCTTTGTATGTGTGTGTCAGTCAGTAGTCTGTGTATGTGTGTGTATGTCAGTAGTCTGTGTATGTGTGTGTACGTCAGTAGTCTGTGTATGTGTGTGTACATCAGTAGTCTGTGTATGTGTGTGTACGTCAGTAGTCTGTGTATGTGTGTACGTCAGTAGTCTGTGTATGTGTGTGTACGTCAGTAGTCTGTGTATGTGTGTGTACGTCAGTAGTCTGTGTATGTGTGTGTCAGTCAGTAGTCTGTGTATGTGTGTGTACATCAGTAGTCTGTGTATGTGTGTCAGTCAGTAGTCTGTGTATGTGTGTGTACGTCAGTAGTCTGTGAATATGTGTGTCAGTCAGTAGTCTGTGTATGTGTGTGTCAGTCAATAGTCTGTGAATGTGTGTGTCAGTCAGTAGTCTGTGTATGTGTGAGTACGTCAGTAGTCTTTGTATGTGTGTGTCAGTCAGTAGTCTGTGCATGTGTGTGTACGTCAGTAGTCTGTGTATGTGTGTGTACGTCAGTAGTCTGTGTATGTGTGTGTACGTCAGTAGGCTGTGTATGTGTGTGTCAGTCAGTAGTCTGTGTATGTGTGTGTACGTCAGTAGTCTGTGTATGTGTGTGTCAGTCAGTAGTCTGTGTATGTGTGTATATGTCAGTAGTCTGTGTATGTGTGTGTCAGTCAGTAGTCTGTGTATGTGTGTGTACGTCAGTAGTCTGTGTATGTGTGTGTCAGTCAGTAGTCTGTGTATGTGTGTGTACGTCAGTCAGTACTCTGTGTTTGTGTGTGTACGTCAATAGTCTGTGTATGTGTGTGTACGTCAGTAGTCTGTGCATGTGTGTGTCTGTCAGTAGTCTGTGTATGTGTGTACGTCAGTAGTCTGTGTATGTGTTTGTACGTCAGTAGTCTGTGTACGTGTGTGTACATCAGTAGGCTGTGTATGTGTGTGTCAGTCAGTAGTCTGTGTATGTGTGTGTCAGTCAGTAGTCTGTGTATGTGTGTGTCATGCAGTAGTCTGTGTATGTGTGTACATCAGTAGTCTGTGTATGTGTGTGTACGTCAGTAGTCTGTATATGTGTGTGTAAGTCAGTAGTCTGTGTATGTGTGTGTCAGTCAGTAGTCTGTGTATGTGTGTGTACGTCAGTAGTCTGTGTATGTGTGTGTACGTCAGTAGTCTGTGTATGTGTGTGTACGTCAGTAGTCTGTGTATGTGTGTGTCAGTCAGTAGTCTGTGTATGTGTGTGTACATCAGTAGTCTTTGTATGTGTGTGTCAGTCAGTAGTCTGTGTATGTGTGTGTACGTCAGTAGTCTGTGTATGTGTGTGTCAGTCAGTAGTCTGTGTATTTGTGTGTCAGTCAGTAGTCTGTGTATGTGTGTGTACGTCAGTAGTCTGTGTATGTGTGTTTCATTAGTAGTCTGTGTATGTGTGTGTACGTCAGTAGTCTGTGTATGTGTGTGTACGTCAGTAGTCTGTGTATGTGTGTGTACGTTAGTAGTCTGTGTATGTGTGTGTACGTCAGTAGTCTGTGTATGTGTGTGTCAGTCAGTAGTCTGTGTATGTGTGTGTACGTCAGTAGTCTGTGCATGTGTGTACGTCAGTAGTCTATGTATGTGTGTGTCAGTCAGTAGTCTGTGTATGTGTGTGTCAGTCAGTAGTCTGTGCATGTGTGTGTACGTCAGTAGTCTGTGTATGTGTGTGTCAGTCAGTAGTCTGTGTATGTGTGTGTCAGTCAGAAGTCTGTGTATGTGTGTGTCAGTCAGTAGTCTGTGTATGTGTGTGTACGTCAGTAGTCTGTGTATGTGTTAGTATGTCAGTAGTCTTTGTATGTGTGTGTCAGTCAGTAGTCTGTGTATGTGTGTGTCAGTCAGTAGTCTGTGTATGTGTGTGTCAGTCAGAAGTCTGTGCATGTGTGTGTTCGTCAGTAGTCTGTGTATGTGTGTGTCAGTCAGTAGTCTGTGTATGTGTGTACGTCAGTAGTCTGTGTATGTGTGTGTACGTCAGTAGTCTGTGTATGTGTGTGTACGTCAGTAGTCTGTGTATGTGTGTGTACGTTAGTAGTCTGTGTATGTGTGTGTCAGTCAGTAGTCTGTGTATGTGTGTGTACGTCAGTAGTCTGTGTATGTGTGTGTCAGTCAATATTCTGTGTATGTGTGTGTCAGTCAATAGTCTGTGTATGTGTGTGTACGTCAGTAGTCTGTGTATGTGTGTGTACGTCAGTAGTCTGTGTATGTGTGTGTCAGTCAGTAGTCAGTGTATGTGTGTGTCAGTCAGTAGTCTGTGTATGTGTGTGTACATCAGTATTCTTTGTATGTGTGTGTCAGTCAGTAGTCTGTGTATGTGTGTGTACGTCAGTAGTCTGTGTATGTGTGTGTCAGTCAGTAGTCTGTGTATGTGTGTGTCAGTCAGTAGTCTGTGTATGTGTGTGTACGTCAGTAGTCTGTGTATGTGTGTTTCATTAGTAGTCTGTGTATTTGTGTGTACGTCAGTAGTCTGTGTATGTGTGTGTCAGTCAGTATTCTGTGTATGTGTGTGTCAGTCAGTAGTCTGTGTATGTGTGTGTACGTCAGTAGTCTGTGCATGTGTGTACGTCAGTAGTCTATGTATGTGTGTGTCAGTCAGTAGTCTGTGTATGTGTGTGTCAGTCAATAGTCTGTGTATGTGTGTGTACGTCAGTAGTCTGTGTATGTGTGTGTACGTCAGTAGTCTGTGTATGTGTGTGTCAGTCAGTAGTCTGTGTATGTGTGTGTACGTCAGTAGTCTGTATATGTGTGTGTAAGTCAGTAGTCTGTGTGTTTCAGTCAGTAGTCTGTGTATGTGTGTGTACGTCAGTAGTCTGTGTATGTGTGTGTCAGTCAGTAGTCTGTGTATGTGTGTGTCAGTCAGTAGTCTGTGTATGTGTGTGTACGTCAGTAGTCTGTGTATGTGTGTGTACGTCAGTAGTCTTTGTATGTGTGTGTCAGTTAGTAGTCTGTGTATGTGTGTGTACGTCAGTAGTCTGTGTATGTGTGTGTCAGTCAGAAATCTGTGTATGTGTGTGTCAGTCAGTAGTCTGTGTATGTGTGTACATCAGTAGTCTGTGTATGTGTGTGTACGTCAGTAGTCTGTATATGTGTGTGTACGTCAGTAGTCTGTGTATGTGTGTGTACGTCAGTAGTCTGTGTATGTGTGTGTCAGTCAGTAGTCTGTGTATGTGTGTGTCAGTCAGTAGTCTGTGTATGTGTGTGTATGTCAGTAGTCTGTGTATGTGTGTGTACGTCAGTAGTCTTTGTATGTGTGTGTCAGTCAGTAGTCTGTGTATGTGTGTGTACGTCAGTAGTCTGTGTATGTGTGTGTCAGTCAGTAGTCTGTGTATGTGTGTGTCATTCAGTAGTCTGTGTATGTGTGTACATCAGTAGTCTGTGTATGTGTGTGTACGTCAGTAGTCTGTATATGTGTGTGTAAGTCAATAGTCTGTGTATGTGTGTTTCAGTCAGTAGTCTGTGTATGTGTGTGTACGTCAGTAGTCTGTGTATGTGTGTGTACGTCAGTAGTCTGTGTATGTGTGTGTCAGTCAGTAGTCTGTGTATGTGTGTGTACGTCAGTAGTCTGTGTATGTGTGTGTACATCAGTAGTCTGTGTATGTGTGTGTACGTCAGTAGTCTGTGTATGTGTGAGTACGTCAGTAGTCTTTGTATGTGTGTGTCAGTCAGTAGTCTGTGTATGTGTGTGTATGTCAGTAGTCTGTGTATGTGTGTGTACGTCAGTAGTCTGTGTATGTGTGTGTACATCAGTAGTCTGTGTATGTGTGTGTACGTCAGTAGTCTGTGTATGTGTGTGTACGTCAGTAGTCTGTGTATGTGTGTTTCATTAGTAGTCTGTGTATTTGTGTGTACGTCAGTAGTCTGTGTATGTGTGTGTCAGTCAGTATTCTGTGTATGTGTGTGTCAGTCAGTAGTCTGTGTATGTGTGTGTACGTCAGTAGTCTGTGCATGTGTGTACGTCAGTAGTCTATGTATGTGTGTGTCAGTCAGTAGTCTGTGTATGTGTGTGTCAGTCAATAGTCTGTGTATGTGTGTGTACGTCAGTAGTCTGTGTATGTGTGTGTACGTCAGTAGTCTGTGTATGTGTGTGTCAGTCAGTAGTCTGTGTATGTGTGTGTACGTCAGTAGTCTGTATATGTGTGTGTAAGTCAGTAGTCTGTGTGTTTCAGTCAGTAGTCTGTGTATGTGTGTGTACGTCAGTAGTCTGTGTATGTGTGTGTCAGTCAGTAGTCTGTGTATGTGTGTGTCAGTCAGTAGTCTGTGTATGTGTGTGTACGTCAGTAGTCTGTGTATGTGTGTGTACGTCAGTAGTCTTTGTATGTGTGTGTCAGTTAGTAGTCTGTGTATGTGTGTGTACGTCAGTAGTCTGTGTATGTGTGTGTCAGTCAGAAATCTGTGTATGTGTGTGTCAGTCAGTAGTCTGTGTATGTGTGTGTACGTCAGTAGTCTGTGTATGTGTGTGTACATCAGTAGTCTGTGTATGTGTGTGTACGTCAGTAGTCTGTGTATGTGTGTACGTCAGTAGTCTGTGTATGTGTGTGTACGTCAGTAGTCTGTGTATGTGTGTGTACGTCAGTAGTCTGTGTATGTGTGTGTCAGTCAGTAGTCTGTGTATGTGTGTGTACATCAGTAGTCTGTGTATGTGTGTCAGTCAGTAGTCTGTGTATGTGTGTGTACGTCAGTAGTCTGTGAATATGTGTGTCAGTCAGTAGTCTGTGTATGTGTGTGTCAGTCAATAGTCTGTGAATGTGTGTGTCAGTCAGTAGTCTGTGTATGTGTGAGTACGTCAGTAGTCTGTGTATGTGTGAGTACGTCAGTAGTCTTTGTATGTGTGTATCAGTCAGTAGTCTGTGCATGTGTGTGTACGTCAGTAGTCTGTGTATGTGTGTGTACGTCAGTAGTCTGTGTATGTGTGTGTACGTCAGTAGGCTGTGTATGTGTGTGTCAGTCAGTAGTCTGTGTATGTGTGTGTACGTCAGTAGTCTGTGTATGTGTGTGTCAGTCAGTAGTCTGTGTATGTGTGTATATGTCAGTAGTCTGTGTATGTGTGTGTCAGTCAGTAGTCTGTGTATGTGTGTGTACGTCAGTAGTCTGTGTATGTGTGTGTCAGTCAGTAGTCTGTGTATGTGTGTGTACGTCAGTCAGTACTCTGTGTTTGTGTGTGTACGTCAATAGTCTGTGTATGTGTGTGTACGTCAGTAGTCTGTGTATGTGTGTGTCTGTCAGTAGTCTGTGTATGTGTGTACGTCAGTAGTCTGTGTATGTGTTTGTACGTCAGTAGTCTGTGTACGTGTGTGTACATCAGTAGGCTGTGTATGTGTGTGTCAGTCAGTAGTCTGTGTATGTGTGTGTACGTCAGTAGTCTGTATATGTGTGTGTAAGTCAGTAGTCTGTGTGTTTCAGTCAGTAGTCTGTGTATGTGTGTGTACGTCAGTAGTCTGTGTATGTGTGTGTCAGTCAGTAGTCTGTGTATGTGTGTGTCAGTCAGTAGTCTGTGTATGTGTGTGTACGTCAGTAGTCTGTGTATGTGTGTGTCATTCAGTAGTCTGTGTATGTGTGTACATCAGTAGTCTGTGTATGTGTGTGTACGTCAGTAGTCTGTGTATGTGTGTACGTCAGTAGTCTGTGTATGTGTGTGTACGTCAGTAGTCTGTGTATGTGTGTGTACGTCAGTAGTCTGTGTATGTGTGTGTCAGTCAGTAGTCTGTGTATGTGTGTGTACATCAGTAGTCTGTGTATGTGTGTCAGTCAGTAGTCTGTGTATGTGTGTGTACGTCAGTAGTCTGTGAATATGTGTGTCAGTCAGTAGTCTGTGTATGTGTGTGTCAGTCAATAGTCTGTGAATGTGTGTGTCAGTCAGTAGTCTGTGTATGTGTGAGTACGTCAGTAGTCTGTGTATGTGTGAGTACGTCAGTAGTCTTTGTATGTGTGTATCAGTCAGTAGTCTGTGCATGTGTGTGTACGTCAGTAGTCTGTGTATGTGTGTGTACGTCAGTAGTCTGTGTATGTGTGTGTACGTCAGTAGGCTGTGTATGTGTGTGTCAGTCAGTAGTCTGTGTATGTGTGTGTACGTCAGTAGTCTGTGTATGTGTGTGTCAGTCAGTAGTCTGTGTATGTGTGTATATGTCAGTAGTCTGTGTATGTGTGTGTCAGTCAGTAGTCTGTGTATGTGTGTGTACGTCAGTAGTCTGTGTATGTGTGTGTCAGTCAGTAGTCTGTGTATGTGTGTGTACGTCAGTCAGTACTCTGTGTTTGTGTGTGTACGTCAATAGTCTGTGTATGTGTGTGTACGTCAGTAGTCTGTGTATGTGTGTGTCTGTCAGTAGTCTGTGTATGTGTGTACGTCAGTAGTCTGTGTATGTGTTTGTACGTCAGTAGTCTGTGTACGTGTGTGTACATCAGTAGGCTGTGTATGTGTGTGTCAGTCAGTAGTCTGTGTATGTGTGTGTCAGTCAGTAGTCTGTGTATGTGTGTGTCATGCAGTAGTCTGTGTATGTGTGTACATCAGTAGTCTGTGTATGTGTGTGTCAGTCAGTAGTCTGTGTATGTGTGTGTACGTCAGTAGTCTGTGTATGTGTGTACGTCAGTAGTCTGTGTATGTGTGTGTACGTCAGTAGTCTGTGTATGTGTGTGTCAGTCAGTAGTCTGTGTATGTGTGTGTACGTCAGTAGTCTGTGTATGTGTGTGTACGTCAGTAGTCTGTGTATGTGTGTGTACGTCAGTAGTCTGTGTATGTGTGTGTCAGTCAGTAGTCTGTGTATGTGTGTGTACTTCAGTAGTCTTTGTATGTGTGTGTCAGTCAGTAGTCTGTGTATGTGTGTGTACGTCAGTAGTCTGTGTATGTGTGTGTCAGTCAGTAGTCTGTGTATTTGTGTGTCAGTCAGTAGTCTGTGTATGTGTGTGTACGTCAGTAGTCTGTGTATGTGTGTTTCATTAGTAGTCTGTGTATGTGTGTGTACGTCAGTAGTCTGTGTATGTGTGTGTACGTCAGTAGTCTGTGTATGTGTGTGTACGTCAGTAGTCTGTGTATGTGTGTGTCAGTCAGTAGTCTGTGTATGTGTGTGTACGTCAGTAGTCTGTGCATGTGTGTACGTCAGTAGTCTATGTATGTGTGTGTCAGTCAGTAGTCTGCATGTGTGTGTACGTCAGTAGTCTGTGTATGTGTGTGTCAGTCAGTAGTCTGTGTATGTGTGTGTCAGTCAGTAGTCTGTGTATTTGTGTGTCAGTCAGTAGTCTGTGTATGTGTGTGTACGTCAGTAGTCTGTGTATGTGTGTTTCATTAGTAGTCTGTGTATGTGTGTGTACGTCAGTAGTCTGTGTATGTGTGTGTACGTCAGTAGTCTGTGTATGTGTGTGTACGTCAATAGTCTGTGTATGTGTGTACGTCAGTTGTCTGTGTATGTGTGTGTCTGTCAGTAGTCTGTGCATGTGTGTACGTCAGTAGTCTGTGTATGTGTGTGTCAGTCAGTAGTCTGCATGTGTGTGTACGTCAGTAGTCTGTGTATGTGTGTGTCAGTCAGTAGTCTGTGTATGTGTGTGTCAGTCAGAAGTCTGTGTATGTGTGTGTCAGTCAGTAGTCTGTGTATGTGTGTACGTCAGTAGTCTGTGTATGTGTTAGTACGTCAGTAGTCTTTGTATGTGTGTGTCAGTCAGTAGTCTGTGTATGTGTGTGTCAGTCAGTAGTCTGTGTATGTGTGTGTCAGTCAGAAGTCTGTGCATGTGTGTGTTCGTCAGTAGTCTGTGTATGTGTGTGTCAGTCAGTAGTCTGTGTATGTGTGTGTCAGTCAGTAGTCTGTGTATGTATGTGTCATCAGTAGTCTGTGTATGTGTGTGTACGTCAGTAGTCTGTGTATGTGTGTGTACGTCAGTAGTCTGTGTATGTGTGTGTACGTTAGTAGTCTGTGTATGTGTGTGTCAGTCAGTAGTCTGTGTATGTGTATGTACGTCAGTAGTCTGTGTATGTGTGTGTCAGTCAGTATTCTGTGTATGTGCGTGTCAGTCAGTAGTCTGTGTATGTGTGTGTACGTCAGTAGTCTGTGCATGTGTGTACGTCAGTAGTCTCTGTATGTGTGTGTCAGTCAGTAGTCTGTGTATGTGTGTGTCAGTCAATAGTCTGTGTATGTGTGTGTACGTCAGTAGTCTGTGTATGTGTGTGTACGTCAGTAGTCTGTGTATGTGTGTGTCAGTCAGTAGTCTGTGTATGTGTGTGTCAGTCAGTAGTCTGTGTATGTGTGTGTACATCAGTAGTCTTTGTATGTGTGTGTCAGTCAGTAGTCTGTGTATGTGTGTGTACGTCAGCAGTCTGTGTATGTGTGTGTCAGTCAGTAGTCTGTGTATGTGTGTGTCAGTCAGTAGTCTGTGTATGTGTGTGTACGTCAGTAGTCTGTGTATGTGTGTTTCATTAGTAGTCTGTGTATTTGTGTGTACGTCAGTAGTCTGTGTATGTGTGTGTCAGTCAGTATTCTGTGTATGTGTGTGTCAGTCAGTAGTCTGTGTATGTGTGTGTACGTCAGTAGTCTGTGCATGTGTGTACGTCAGTAGTCTATGTATGTGTGTGTCAGTCAGTAGTCTGTGTATGTGTGTGTCAGTCAATAGTCTGTGTATGTGTGTGTACGTCAGTAGTCTGTGTATGTGTGTGTACGTCAGTAGTCTGTGTATGTGTGTGTCAGTCAGTAGTCTGTGTATGTGTGTGTACGTCAGTAGTCTGTATATGTGTGTGTAAGTCAGTAGTCTGTGTGTTTCAGTCAGTAGTCTGTGTATGTATGTGTACGTCAGTAGTCTGTGTATGTGTGTGTCAGTCAGTAGTCTGTGTATGTGTGTGTCAGTCAGTAGTCTGTGTATGTGTGTGTACGTCAGTAGTCTGTGTATGTGTGTGTACGTCAGTAGTCTTTGTATGTGTGTGTCAGTTAGTAGTCTGTGTATGTGTGTGTACGTCAGTAGTCTGTGTATGTGTGTGTCAGTCAGAAATCTGTGTATGTGTGTGTCAGTCAGTAGTCTGTGTATGTGTGTACATCAGTAGTCTGTTTATGTGTGTGTACGTCAGTAGTCTGTATATGTGTGTGTAAGTCAGTAGTCTGTGTATGTGTGTTTCAGTCAGTAGTCTGTGTATGTGTGTACGTCAGTAGTCTGTGTATGTGTGTGTACGTCAGTAGTCTGTGTATGTGTGTGTCAGTCAGTAGTCTGTGTATGTGTGTGTCAGTCAGTAGTCTGTGTATGTGTGTGTATGTCAGTAGTCTGTGTATGTGTGTGTACGTCAGTAGTCTTTGTATGTGTGTGTCAGTCAGTAGTCTGTGTATGTGTGTGTACGTCAGTAGTCTGTGTATGTGTGTGTCAGTCAGTAGTCTGTGTATGTGTGTGTCATTCAGTAGTCTGTGTATGTGTGTACATCAGTAGTCTGTGTATGTGTGTGTACGTCAGTAGTCTGTATATGTGTGTGTAAGTCAATAGTCTGTGTATGTGTGTTTCAGTCAGTAGTCTGTGTATGTGTGTGTACGTCAGTAGTCTGTGTATGTGTGTGTACGTCAGTAGTCTGTGTATGTGTGTGTCAGTCAGTAGTCTGTGTATGTGTGTGTACGTCAGTAGTCTGTGTATGTGTGTGTACATCAGTAGTCTGTGTATGTGTGTGTACGTCAGTAGTCTGTGTATGTGTGAGTACGTCAGTAGTCTTTGTATGTGTGTGTCAGTCAGTAGTCTGTGTATGTGTGTGTAAGTCAGTAGTCTGTGTATGTGTGTGTACGTCAGTAGTCTGTGTATGTGTGTGTACATCAGTAGTCTGTGTATGTGTGTGTACGTCAGTAGTCTGTGTATGTGTGTACGTCAGTAGTCTGTGTATGTGTGTGTACGTCAGTAGTCTGTGTATGTGTGTTTACGTCAGTAGTCTGTGTATGTGTGTGTCAGTCAGTCGTCTGTGTATGTGTGTGTACATCAGTAGTCTGTGTATGTGTGTCAGTCAGTAGTCTGTGTATGTGTGTGTACGTTAGTAGTCTGTGAATATGTGTGTCAGTCAGTAGTCTGTGTATGTGTGTGTCAGTCAATAGTCTGTGAATGTGTGTGTCAGTCAGTAGTCTGTGTATGTGTGAGTACGTCAGTAGTCTGTGTATGTGTGAGTACGTCAGTAGTCTTTGTATGTGTGTGTCAGTCAGTAGTCTGTGCATGTGTGTGTACGTCAGTAGTCTGTGTATGTGTGTGTACGTCAGTAGTCTGTGTATGTGTGTGTCAGTCAGTAGTCTGTGTATGTGTGTGTCAGTCAGAAGTCTGTGTATGTGTGTGTACGTCAGTAGTCTGTGTATGTGTGTGTCAGTCAGTAGTCTGTGTATGTGTGTGTCAGTCAGAAGTCTGTGTATGTGTGTGTTCGTCAGTAGTCTGTGTATGTGTGTGTCAGTCAGTAGTCTGTGTATGTGTGTGTACGTCAGTAGTCTGTGTATGTGTGTGTCAGTCAATAGTCTGTGTATGTGTGTGTCAGTCAGAAGTCTGTGTATGTGTGTGTTCGTCAGTAGTCTGTGTATGTGTGTGTCAGTCAGTAGTCTGTGTATGTGTGTGTACGTCAGTAGTCTGTGTATGTGTGTGTACGTCAGTAGTCTGTGTATGTGTGTGTCAGTCAGTAGTCAGTGTATGTGTGTGTCAGTCAGTAGTCTGTGCATGTGTGTGTACATCAGTATTCTTTGTATGTGTGTGTCAGTCAGTAGTCTGTGTATGTGTGTGTACGTCAGTAGTCTGTGTATGTGTGTGTCAGTCAGTAGTCTGTGTATGTGTGTGTCAGTCAGTAGTCTGTGTATGTGTGTGTACGTCAGTAGTCTGTGTATGTGTGTTTCATTAGTAGTCTGTGTATTTGTGTGTACGTCAGTAGTCTGTGTATGTGTGTGTCAGTCAGTATTCTGTGTATGTGTGTGTCAGTCAGTAGTCTGTGTATGTGTGTGTACGTCAGTAGTCTGTGCATGTGTGTACGTCAGTAGTCTATGTATGTGTGTGTCAGTCAGTAGTCTGTGTATGTGTGTGTCAGTCAATAGTCTGTGTATGTGTGTGTACGTCAGTAGTCTGTGTATGTGTGTGTACGTCAGTAGTCTGTGTATGTGTGTGTCAGTCAGTAGTCTGTGTATGTGTGTGTACGTCAGTAGTCTGTATATGTGTGTGTAAGTCAGTAGTCTGTGTGTTTCAGTCAGTAGTCTGTGTATGTGTGTGTACGTCAGTAGTCTGTGTATGTGTGTGTCAGTCAGTAGTCTGTGTATGTGTGTGTCAGTCAGTAGTCTGTGTATGTGTGTGTACGTCAGTAGTCTGTGTATGTGTGTGTACGTCAGTAGTCTTTGTATGTGTGTGTCAGTTAGTAGTCTGTGTATGTGTGTGTACGTCAGTAGTCTGTGTATGTGTGTGTCAGTCAGAAATCTGTGTATGTGTGTGTCAGTCAGTAGTCTGTGTATGTGTGTGTACGTCAGTAGTCTGTATATGTGTGTGTACGTCAGTAGTCTGTGTATGTGTGTGTACGTCAGTAGTCTGTGTATGTGTGTGTCAGTCAGTAGTCTGTGTATGTGTGTGTCAGTCAGTAGTCTGTGTATGTGTGTGTATGTCAGTAGTCTGTGTATGTGTGTGTACGTCAGTAGTCTTTGTATGTGTGTGTCAGTCAGTAGTCTGTGTATGTGTGTGTACGTCAGTAGTCTGTGTATGTGTGTGTCAGTCAGTAGTCTGTGTATGTGTGTGTCATTCAGTAGTCTGTGTATGTGTGTACATCAGTAGTCTGTGTATGTGTGTGTACGTCAGTAGTCTGTATATGTGTGTGTAAGTCAATAGTCTGTGTATGTGTGTTTCAGTCAGTAGTCTGTGTATGTGTGTGTACGTCAGTAGTCTGTGTATGTGTGTGTACGTCAGTAGTCTGTGTATGTGTGTGTACGTCAGTAGTCTGTGTATGTGTGTGTCAGTCAGTAGTCTGTGTATGTGTGTGTACGTCAGTAGTCCGTGTATGTGTGTGTACATCAGTAGTCTGTGTATGTGTGTGTACGTCAGTAGTCTGTGTATGTGTGAGTACGTCAGTAGTCTTTGTATGTGTGTGTCAGTCAGTAGTCTGTGTATGTGTGTGTACGTCAGTAGTCTGTGTATGTGTGTGTCAGTCAGTAGTCTGTGTATTTGTGTGTCAGTCAGTAGTCTGTGTATGTGTGTGTACGTCAGTAGTCTGTGTATGTGTGTGTACGTCAGTAGTCTGTGTATGTGTTAGTACGTCAGTAGTCTTTGTATGTGTGTGTCAGTCAGTAGTCTGTGTATGTGTGTGTCAGTCAGTAGTCTGTGTATGTGTGTGTCAGTCAGAAGTCTGTGCATGTGTGTGTTCGTCAGTAGTCTGTGTATGTGTGTGTCAGTCAGTAGTCTGTGTATGTGTGTACGTCAGTAGTCTGTGTATGTGTGTGTACGTCAGTAGTCTGTGTATGTGTGTGTACGTCAGTAGTCTGTGTATGTGTGTGTACGTTAGTAGTCTGTGTATGTGTGTGTCAGTCAGTAGTCTGTGTATGTGTGTGTACGTCAGTAGTCTGTGTATGTGTGTGTCAGTCAGTATTCTGTGTATGTGTGTGTCAGTCAATAGTCTGTGTATGTGTGTGTACGTCAGTAGTCTGTGTATGTGTGTGTACGTCAGTAGTCTGTGTATGTGTGTGTCAGTCAGTAGTCAGTGTATGTGTGTGTCAGTCAGTAGTCTGTGTATGTGTGTGTACATCAGTATTCTTTGTATGTGTGTGTCAGTCAGTAGTCTGTGTATGTGTGTGTACGTCAGTAGTCTGTGTATGTGTGTGTCAGTCAGTAGTCTGTGTATGTGTGTGTCAGTCAGTAGTCTGTGTATGTGTGTGTACGTCAGTAGTCTGTGTATGTGTGTTTCATTAGTAGTCTGTGTATTTGTGTGTACGTCAGTAGTCTGTGTATGTGTGTGTCAGTCAGTATTCTGTGTATGTGTGTGTCAGTCAGTAGTCTGTGTATGTGTGTGTACGTCAGTAGTCTGTGCATGTGTGTACGTCAGTAGTCTATGTATGTGTGTGTCAGTCAGTAGTCTGTGTATGTGTGTGTCAGTCAATAGTCTGTGTATGTGTGTGTACGTCAGTAGTCTGTGTATGTGTGTGTACGTCAGTAGTCTGTGTATGTGTGTGTCAGTCAGTAGTCTGTGTATGTGTGTGTACGTCAGTAGTCTGTATATGTGTGTGTAAGTCAGTAGTCTGTGTGTTTCAGTCAGTAGTCTGTGTATGTGTGTGTACGTCAGTAGTCTGTGTATGTGTGTGTCAGTCAGTAGTCTGTGTATGTGTGTGTCAGTCAGTAGTCTGTGTATGTGTGTGTACGTCAGTAGTCTGTGTATGTGTGTGTACGTCAGTAGTCTTTGTATGTGTGTGTCAGTTAGTAGTCTGTGTATGTGTGTGTACGTCAGTAGTCTGTGTATGTGTGTGTCAGTCAGAAATCTGTGTATGTGTGTGTCAGTCAGTAGTCTGTGTATGTGTGTACATCAGTAGTCTGTGTATGTGTGTGTACGTCAGTAGTCTGTATATGTGTGTGTACGTCAGTAGTCTGTGTATGTGTGTGTACGTCAGTAGTCTGTGTATGTGTGTGTCAGTCAGTAGTCTGTGTATGTGTGTGTCAGTCAGTAGTCTGTGTATGTGTGTGTATGTCAGTAGTCTGTGTATGTGTGTGTACGTCAGTAGTCTTTGTATGTGTGTGTCAGTCAGTAGTCTGTGTATGTGTGTGTACGTCAGTAGTCTGTGTATGTGTGTGTCAGTCAGTAGTCTGTGTATGTGTGTGTCATTCAGTAGTCTGTGTATGTGTGTACATCAGTAGTCTGTGTATGTGTGTGTACGTCAGTAGTCTGTATATGTGTGTGTAAGTCAATAGTCTGTGTATGTGTGTTTCAGTCAGTAGTCTGTGTATGTGTGTGTACGTCAGTAGTCTGTGTATGTGTGTGTACGTCAGTAGTCTGTGTATGTGTGTGTCAGTCAGTAGTCTGTGTATGTGTGTGTACGTCAGTAGTCTGTGTATGTGTGTGTACATCAGTAGTCTGTGTATGTGTGTGTACGTCAGTAGTCTGTGTATGTGTGAGTACGTCAGTAGTCTTTGTATGTGTGTGTCAGTCAGTAGTCTGTGTATGTGTGTGTATGTCAGTAGTCTGTGTATGTGTGTGTACGTCAGTAGTCTGTGTATGTGTGTGTACATCAGTAGTCTGTGTATGTGTGTGTACGTCAGTAGTCTGTGTATGTGTGTGTACGTCAGTAGTCAGTGTATGTGTGTTTCATTAGTAGTCTGTGTATTTGTGTGTACGTCAGTAGTCTGTGTATGTGTGTGTCAGTCAGTATTCTGTGTATGTGTGTGTCAGTCAGTAGTCTGTGTATGTGTGTGTACGTCAGTAGTCTGTGCATGTGTGTACGTCAGTAGTCTATGTATGTGTGTGTCAGTCAGTAGTCTGTGTATGTGTGTGTCAGTCAATAGTCTGTGTATGTGTGTGTACGTCAGTAGTCTGTGTATGTGTGTGTACGTCAGTAGTCTGTGTATGTGTGTGTCAGTCAGTAGTCTGTGTATGTGTGTGTACGTCAGTAGTCTGTATATGTGTGTGTAAGTCAGTAGTCTGTGTGTTTCAGTCAGTAGTCTGTGTATGTGTGTGTACGTCAGTAGTCTGTGTATGTGTGTGTCAGTCAGTAGTCTGTGTATGTGTGTGTCAGTCAGTAGTCTGTGTATGTGTGTGTACGTCAGTAGTCTGTGTATGTGTGTGTACGTCAGTAGTCTTTGTATGTGTGTGTCAGTTAGTAGTCTGTGTATGTGTGTGTACGTCAGTAGTCTGTGTATGTGTGTGTCAGTCAGAAATCTGTGTATGTGTGTGTCAGTCAGTAGTCTGTGTATGTGTGTACATCAGTAGTCTGTGTATGTGTGTGTACGTCAGTAGTCTGTATATGTGTGTGTACGTCAGTAGTCTGTGTATGTGTGTGTACGTCAGTAGTCTGTGTATGTGTGTGTCAGTCAGTAGTCTGTGTATGTGTGTGTCAGTCAGTAGTCTGTGTATGTGTGTGTATGTCAGTAGTCTGTGTATGTGTGTGTACGTCAGTAGTCTTTGTATGTGTGTGTCAGTCAGTAGTCTGTGTATGTGTGTGTACGTCAGTAGTCTGTGTATGTGTGTGTCAGTCAGTAGTCTGTGTATGTGTGTGTCATTCAGTAGTCTGTGTATGTGTGTACATCAGTAGTCTGTGTATGTGTGTGTACGTCAGTAGTCTGTATATGTGTGTGTAAGTCAATAGTCTGTGTATGTGTGTTTCAGTCAGTAGTCTGTGTATGTGTGTGTACGTCAGTAGTCTGTGTATGTGTGTGTACGTCAGTAGTCTGTGTATGTGTGTGTCAGTCAGTAGTCTGTGTATGTGTGTGTACGTCAGTAGTCTGTGTATGTGTGTGTACATCAGTAGTCTGTGTATGTGTGTGTACGTCAGTAGTCTGTGTATGTGTGAGTACGTCAGTAGTCTTTGTATGTGTGTGTCAGTCAGTAGTCTGTGTATGTGTGTGTATGTCAGTAGTCTGTGTATGTGTGTGTACGTCAGTAGTCTGTGTATGTGTGTGTACATCAGTAGTCTGTGTATGTGTGTGTACGTCAGTAGTCTGTGTATGTGTGTACGTCAGTAGTCTGTGTATGTGTGTGTACGTCAGTAGTCTGTGTATGTGTGTGTACGTCAGTAGTCTGTGTATGTGTGTGTCAGTCAGTAGTCTGTGTATGTGTGTGTACATCAGTAGTCTGTGTATGTGTGTCAGTCAGTAGTCTGTGTATGTGTGTGTACGTCAGTAGTCTGTGAATATGTGTGTCAGTCAGTAGTCTGTGTATGTGTGTGTCAGTCAATAGTCTGTGAATGTGTGTGTCAGTCAGTAGTCTGTGTATGTGTGAGTACGTCAGTAGTCTGTGTATGTGTGAGTACGTCAGTAGTCTTTGTATGTGTGTATCAGTCAGTAGTCTGTGCATGTGTGTGTACGTCAGTAGTCTGTGTATGTGTGTGTACGTCAGTAGTCTGTGTATGTGTGTGTACGTCAGTAGGCTGTGTATGTGTGTGTCAGTCAGTAGTCTGTGTATGTGTGTGTACGTCAGTAGTCTGTGTATGTGTGTGTCAGTCAGTAGTCTGTGTATGTGTGTATATGTCAGTAGTCTGTGTATGTGTGTGTCAGTCAGTAGTCTGTGTATGTGTGTGTACGTCAGTAGTCTGTGTATGTGTGTGTCAGTCAGTAGTCTGTGTATGTGTGTGTACGTCAGTCAGTACTCTGTGTTTGTGTGTGTACGTCAATAGTCTGTGTATGTGTGTGTACGTCAGTAGTCTGTGTATGTGTGTGTCTGTCAGTAGTCTGTGTATGTGTGTACGTCAGTAGTCTGTGTATGTGTTTGTACGTCAGTAGTCTGTGTACGTGTGTGTACATCAGTAGGCTGTGTATGTGTGTGTCAGTCAGTAGTCTGTGTATGTGTGTGTACGTCAGTAGTCTGTATATGTGTGTGTAAGTCAGTAGTCTGTGTGTTTCAGTCAGTAGTCTGTGTATGTGTGTGTACGTCAGTAGTCTGTGTATGTGTGTGTCAGTCAGTAGTCTGTGTATGTGTGTGTCAGTCAGTAGTCTGTGTATGTGTGTGTACGTCAGTAGTCTGTGTATGTGTGTGTCATTCAGTAGTCTGTGTATGTGTGTACATCAGTAGTCTGTGTATGTGTGTGTACGTCAGTAGTCTGTGTATGTGTGTACGTCAGTAGTCTGTGTATGTGTGTGTACGTCAGTAGTCTGTGTATGTGTGTGTACATCAGTAGTCTGTGTATGTGTGTCAGTCAGTAGTCTGTGTATGTGTGTGTACGTCAGTAGTCTGTGAATATGTGTGTCAGTCAGTAGTCTGTGTATGTGTGTGTCAGTCAATAGTCTGTGAATGTGTGTGTCAGTCAGTAGTCTGTGTATGTGTGAGTACGTCAGTAGTCTGTGTATGTGTGAGTACGTCAGTAGTCTTTGTATGTGTGTATCAGTCAGTAGTCTGTGCATGTGTGTGTACGTCAGTAGTCTGTGTATGTGTGTGTACGTCAGTAGTCTGTGTATGTGTGTGTACGTCAGTAGGCTGTGTATGTGTGTGTCAGTCAGTAGTCTGTGTATGTGTGTGTACGTCAGTAGTCTGTGTATGTGTGTGTCAGTCAGTAGTCTGTGTATGTGTGTATATGTCAGTAGTCTGTGTATGTGTGTGTCAGTCAGTAGTCTGTGTATGTGTGTGTACGTCAGTAGTCTGTGTATGTGTGTGTCAGTCAGTAGTCTGTGTATGTGTGTGTACGTCAGTCAGTACTCTGTGTTTGTGTGTGTACGTCAATAGTCTGTGTATGTGTGTGTACGTCAGTAGTCTGTGTATGTGTGTGTCTGTCAGTAGTCTGTGTATGTGTGTACGTCAGTAGTCTGTGTATGTGTTTGTACGTCAGTAGTCTGTGTACGTGTGTGTACATCAGTAGGCTGTGTATGTGTGTGTCAGTCAGTAGTCTGTGTATGTGTGTGTACGTCAGTAGTCTGTATATGTGTGTGTAAGTCAGTAGTCTGTGTGTTTCAGTCAGTAGTCTGTGTATGTGTGTGTACGTCAGTAGTCTGTGTATGTGTGTGTCAGTCAGTAGTCTGTGTATGTGTGTGTCAGTCAGTAGTCTGTGTATGTGTGTGTACGTCAGTAGTCTGTGTATGTGTGTGTCATTCAGTAGTCTGTGTATGTGTGTACATCAGTAGTCTGTGTATGTGTGTGTACGTCAGTAGTCTGTGTATGTGTGTACGTCAGTAGTCTGTGTATGTGTGTGTACGTCAGTAGTCTGTGTATGTGTGTGTACGTCAGTAGTCTGTGTATGTGTGTGTCAGTCAGTAGTCTGTGTATGTGTGTGTACATCAGTAGTCTGTGTATGTGTGTCAGTCAGTAGTCTGTGTATGTGTGTGTACGTCAGTAGTCTGTGAATATGTGTGTCAGTCAGTAGTCTGTGTATGTGTGTGTCAGTCAATAGTCTGTGAATGTGTGTGTCAGTCAGTAGTCTGTGTATGTGTGAGTACGTCAGTAGTCTGTGTATGTGTGAGTACGTCAGTAGTCTTTGTATGTGTGTGTCAGTCAGTAGTCTGTGCATGTGTGTGTACGTCAGTAGTCTGTGTATGTGTGTGTACGTCAGTAGTCTGTGTATGTGTGTGTACGTCAGTAGGCTGTGTATGTGTGTGTCAGTCAGTAGTCTGTGTATGTGTGTGTACGTCAGTAGTCTGTGTATGTGTGTCAGTCAGTAATCTGTGTATGTGTGTGTACCTCAGTAGTCTCTGTATGTGTGTGTCAGTCAGTAGTCTGTGTATGTGTGTGTCAGTCAGAAGTCTGTGTATGTGTGTGTACGTCAGTAGTCTGTGTATGTGTGTGTCAGTCAGTAGTCTGTGTATGTGTGTGTCAGTCAGAAGTCTGTGTATGTGTGTGTTCGTCAGTAGTCTGTGTATGTGTGTGTCAGTCAGTAGTCTGTGTATGTGTGTGTACGTCAGTAGTCTGTGTATGTGTGTGTCAGTCAATAGTCTGTGTATGTGTGTGTCAGTCAGAAGTCTGTGTATGTGTGTGTTCGTCAGTAGTCTGTGTATGTGTGTGTCAGTCAGTAGTCTGTGTATGTGTGTGTACGTCAGTAGTCTGTGTATGTGTGTGTACGTCAGTAGTCTGTGTATGTGTGTGTCAGTCAGTAGTCAGTGTATGTGTGTGTCAGTCAGTAGTCTGTGCATGTGTGTGTACATCAGTATTCTTTGTATGTGTGTGTCAGTCAGTAGTCTGTGTATGTGTGTGTACGTCAGTAGTCTGTGTATGTGTGTGTCAGTCAGTAGTCTGTGTATGTGTGTGTCAGTCAGTAGTCTGTGTATGTGTGTGTACGTCAGTAGTCTGTGTATGTGTGTTTCATTAGTAGTCTGTGTATTTGTGTGTACGTCAGTAGTCTGTGTATGTGTGTGTCAGTCAGTATTCTGTGTATGTGTGTGTCAGTCAGTAGTCTGTGTATGTGTGTGTACGTCAGTAGTCTGTGCATGTGTGTACGTCAGTAGTCTATGTATGTGTGTGTCAGTCAGTAGTCTGTGTATGTGTGTGTACGTCAGTAGTCTGTGTATGTGTGTGTCAGTCAGTAGTCTGTGTATGTGTGTGTCAGTCAGTAGTCTGTGTATGTGTGTGTACGTCAGTAGTCTGTGTATGTGTGTGTACGTCAGTAGTCTTTGTATGTGTGTGTCAGTTAGTAGTCTGTGTATGTGTGTGTACGTCAGTAGTCTGTGTATGTGTGTGTCAGTCAGAAATCTGTGTATGTGTGTGTCAGTCAGTAGTCTGTGTATGTGTGTACATCAGTAGTCTGTGTATGTGTGTGTACGTCAGTAGTCTGTATATGTGTGTGTACGTCAGTAGTCTGTGTATGTGTGTGTACGTCAGTAGTCTGTGTATGTGTGTGTCAGTCAGTAGTCTGTGTATGTGTGTGTCAGTCAGTAGTCTGTGTATGTGTGTGTATGTCAGTAGTCTGTGTATGTGTGTGTACGTCAGTAGTCTTTGTATGTGTGTGTCAGTCAGTAGTCTGTGTATGTGTGTGTACGTCAGTAGTCTGTGTATGTGTGTGTCAGTCAGTAGTCTGTGTATGTGTGTGTCATTCAGTAGTCTGTGTATGTGTGTACATCAGTAGTCTGTGTATGTGTGTGTACGTCAGTAGTCTGTATATGTGTGTGTAAGTCAATAGTCTGTGTATGTGTGTTTCAGTCAGTAGTCTGTGTATGTGTGTGTACGTCAGTAGTCTGTGTATGTGTGTGTACGTCAGTAGTCTGTGTATGTGTGTGTCAGTCAGTAGTCTGTGTATGTGTGTGTACGTCAGTAGTCTGTGTATGTGTGTGTACATCAGTAGTCTGTGTATGTGTGTGTACGTCAGTAGTCTGTGTATGTGTGAGTACGTCAGTAGTCTTTGTATGTGTGTGTCAGTCAGTAGTCTGTGTATGTGTGTGTATGTCAGTAGTCTGTGTATGTGTGTGTACGTCAGTAGTCTGTGTATGTGTGTGTACATCAGTAGTCTGTGTATGTGTGTGTACGTCAGTAGTCTGTGTATGTGTGTACGTCAGTAGTCTGTGTATGTGTGTGTACGTCAGTAGTCTGTGTATGTGTGTGTACGTCAGTAGTCTGTGTATGTGTGTGTCAGTCAGTAGTCTGTGTATGTGTGTGTACATCAGTAGTCTGTGTATGTGTGTCAGTCAGTAGTCTGTGTATGTGTGTGTACGTCAGTAGTCTGTGAATATGTGTGTCAGTCAGTAGTCTGTGTATGTGTGTGTCAGTCAATAGTCTGTGAATGTGTGTGTCAGTCAGTAGTCTGTGTATGTGTGAGTACGTCAGTAGTCTGTGTATGTGTGAGTACGTCAGTAGTCTTTGTATGTGTGTATCAGTCAGTAGTCTGTGCATGTGTGTGTACGTCAGTAGTCTGTGTATGTGTGTGTACGTCAGTAGTCTGTGTATGTGTGTGTACGTCAGTAGGCTGTGTATGTGTGTGTCAGTCAGTAGTCTGTGTATGTGTGTGTACGTCAGTAGTCTGTGTATGTGTGTGTCAGTCAGTAGTCTGTGTATGTGTGTATATGTCAGTAGTCTGTGTATGTGTGTGTCAGTCAGTAGTCTGTGTATGTGTGTGTACGTCAGTAGTCTGTGTATGTGTGTGTCAGTCAGTAGTCTGTGTATGTGTGTGTACGTCAGTCAGTACTCTGTGTTTGTGTGTGTACGTCAATAGTCTGTGTATGTGTGTGTACGTCAGTAGTCTGTGTATGTGTGTGTCTGTCAGTAGTCTGTGTATGTGTGTACGTCAGTAGTCTGTGTATGTGTTTGTACGTCAGTAGTCTGTGTACGTGTGTGTACATCAGTAGGCTGTGTATGTGTGTGTCAGTCAGTAGTCTGTGTATGTGTGTGTACGTCAGTAGTCTGTATATGTGTGTGTAAGTCAGTAGTCTGTGTGTTTCAGTCAGTAGTCTGTGTATGTGTGTGTACGTCAGTAGTCTGTGTATGTGTGTGTCAGTCAGTAGTCTGTGTATGTGTGTGTCAGTCAGTAGTCTGTGTATGTGTGTGTACGTCAGTAGTCTGTGTATGTGTGTGTCATTCAGTAGTCTGTGTATGTGTGTACATCAGTAGTCTGTGTATGTGTGTGTACGTCAGTAGTCTGTGTATGTGTGTACGTCAGTAGTCTGTGTATGTGTGTGTACGTCAGTAGTCTGTGTATGTGTGTGTACATCAGTAGTCTGTGTATGTGTGTCAGTCAGTAGTCTGTGTATGTGTGTGTACGTCAGTAGTCTGTGAATATGTGTGTCAGTCAGTAGTCTGTGTATGTGTGTGTCAGTCAATAGTCTGTGAATGTGTGTGTCAGTCAGTAGTCTGTGTATGTGTGAGTACGTCAGTAGTCTGTGTATGTGTGAGTACGTCAGTAGTCTTTGTATGTGTGTATCAGTCAGTAGTCTGTGCATGTGTGTGTACGTCAGTAGTCTGTGTATGTGTGTGTACGTCAGTAGTCTGTGTATGTGTGTGTACGTCAGTAGGCTGTGTATGTGTGTGTCAGTCAGTAGTCTGTGTATGTGTGTGTACGTCAGTAGTCTGTGTATGTGTGTGTCAGTCAGTAGTCTGTGTATGTGTGTATATGTCAGTAGTCTGTGTATGTGTGTGTCAGTCAGTAGTCTGTGTATGTGTGTGTACGTCAGTAGTCTGTGTATGTGTGTGTCAGTCAGTAGTCTGTGTATGTGTGTGTACGTCAGTCAGTACTCTGTGTTTGTGTGTGTACGTCAATAGTCTGTGTATGTGTGTGTACGTCAGTAGTCTGTGTATGTGTGTGTCTGTCAGTAGTCTGTGTATGTGTGTACGTCAGTAGTCTGTGTATGTGTTTGTACGTCAGTAGTCTGTGTACGTGTGTGTACATCAGTAGGCTGTGTATGTGTGTGTCAGTCAGTAGTCTGTGTATGTGTGTGTACGTCAGTAGTCTGTATATGTGTGTGTAAGTCAGTAGTCTGTGTGTTTCAGTCAGTAGTCTGTGTATGTGTGTGTACGTCAGTAGTCTGTGTATGTGTGTGTCAGTCAGTAGTCTGTGTATGTGTGTGTCAGTCAGTAGTCTGTGTATGTGTGTGTACGTCAGTAGTCTGTGTATGTGTGTGTCATTCAGTAGTCTGTGTATGTGTGTACATCAGTAGTCTGTGTATGTGTGTGTACGTCAGTAGTCTGTGTATGTGTGTACGTCAGTAGTCTGTGTATGTGTGTGTACGTCAGTAGTCTGTGTATGTGTGTGTACGTCAGTAGTCTGTGTATGTGTGTGTCAGTCAGTAGTCTGTGTATGTGTGTGTACATCAGTAGTCTGTGTATGTGTGTCAGTCAGTAGTCTGTGTATGTGTGTGTACGTCAGTAGTCTGTGAATATGTGTGTCAGTCAGTAGTCTGTGTATGTGTGTGTCAGTCAATAGTCTGTGAATGTGTGTGTCAGTCAGTAGTCTGTGTATGTGTGAGTACGTCAGTAGTCTGTGTATGTGTGAGTACGTCAGTAGTCTTTGTATGTGTGTGTCAGTCAGTAGTCTGTGCATGTGTGTGTACGTCAGTAGTCTGTGTATGTGTGTGTACGTCAGTAGTCTGTGTATGTGTGTGTACGTCAGTAGGCTGTGTATGTGTGTGTCAGTCAGTAGTCTGTGTATGTGTGTGTACGTCAGTAGTCTGTGTATGTGTGTCAGTCAGTAATCTGTGTATGTGTGTGTACCTCAGTAGTCTCTGTATGTGTGTGTCAGTCAGTAGTCTGTGTATGTGTGTGTCAGTCAGAAGTCTGTGTATGTGTGTGTACGTCAGTAGTCTGTGTATGTGTGTGTCAGTCAGTAGTCTGTGTATGTGTGTGTCAGTCAGAAGTCTGTGTATGTGTGTGTTCGTCAGTAGTCTGTGTATGTGTGTGTCAGTCAGTAGTCTGTGTATGTGTGTGTACGTCAGTAGTCTGTGTATGTGTGTGTCAGTCAATAGTCTGTGTATGTGTGTGTCAGTCAGAAGTCTGTGTATGTGTGTGTTCGTCAGTAGTCTGTGTATGTGTGTGTCAGTCAGTAGTCTGTGTATGTGTGTGTACGTCAGTAGTCTGTGTATGTGTGTGTACGTCAGTAGTCTGTGTATGTGTGTGTCAGTCAGTAGTCAGTGTATGTGTGTGTCAGTCAGTAGTCTGTGCATGTGTGTGTACATCAGTATTCTTTGTATGTGTGTGTCAGTCAGTAGTCTGTGTATGTGTGTGTACGTCAGTAGTCTGTGTATGTGTGTGTCAGTCAGTAGTCTGTGTATGTGTGTGTCAGTCAGTAGTCTGTGTATGTGTGTGTACGTCAGTAGTCTGTGTATGTGTGTTTCATTAGTAGTCTGTGTATTTGTGTGTACGTCAGTAGTCTGTGTATGTGTGTGTCAGTCAGTATTCTGTGTATGTGTGTGTCAGTCAGTAGTCTGTGTATGTGTGTGTACGTCAGTAGTCTGTGCATGTGTGTACGTCAGTAGTCTATGTATGTGTGTGTCAGTCAGTAGTCTGTGTATGTGTGTGTCAGTCAATAGTCTGTGTATGTGTGTGTACGTCAGTAGTCTGTGTATGTGTGTGTACGTCAGTAGTCTGTGTATGTGTGTGTCAGTCAGTAGTCTGTGTATGTGTGTGTACGTCAGTAGTCTGTATATGTGTGTGTAAGTCAGTAGTCTGTGTGTTTCAGTCAGTAGTCTGTGTATGTGTGTGTACGTCAGTAGTCTGTGTATGTGTGTGTCAGTCAGTAGTCTGTGTATGTGTGTGTCAGTCAGTAGTCTGTGTATGTGTGTGTACGTCAGTAGTCTGTGTATGTGTGTGTACGTCAGTAGTCTTTGTATGTGTGTGTCAGTTAGTAGTCTGTGTATGTGTGTGTACGTCAGTAGTCTGTGTATGTGTGTGTCAGTCAGAAATCTGTGTATGTGTGTGTCAGTCAGTAGTCTGTGTATGTGTGTACATCAGTAGTCTGTGTATGTGTGTGTACGTCAGTAGTCTGTATATGTGTGTGTACGTCAGTAGTCTGTGTATGTGTGTGTACGTCAGTAGTCTGTGTATGTGTGTGTCAGTCAGTAGTCTGTGTATGTGTGTGTCAGTCAGTAGTCTGTGTATGTGTGTGTATGTCAGTAGTCTGTGTATGTGTGTGTACGTCAGTAGTCTTTGTATGTGTGTGTCAGTCAGTAGTCTGTGTATGTGTGTGTACGTCAGTAGTCTGTGTATGTGTGTGTCAGTCAGTAGTCTGTGTATGTGTGTGTCATTCAGTAGTCTGTGTATGTGTGTACATCAGTAGTCTGTGTATGTGTGTGTACGTCAGTAGTCTGTATATGTGTGTGTAAGTCAATAGTCTGTGTATGTGTGTTTCAGTCAGTAGTCTGTGTATGTGTGTGTACGTCAGTAGTCTGTGTATGTTTGTGTACGTCAGTAGTCTGTGTATGTGTGTGTCAGTCAGTAGTCTGTGTATGTGTGTGTACGTCAGTAGTCCGTGTATGTGTGTGTACATCAGTAGTCTGTGTATGTGTGTGTACGTCAGTAGTCTGTGTATGTGTGAGTACGTCAGTAGTCTTTGTATGTGTGTGTCAGTCAGTAGTCTGTGTATGTGTGTGTATGTCAGTAGTCTGTGTATGTGTGTGTACGTCAGTAGTCTGTGTATGTGTGTGTACATCAGTAGTCTGTGTATGTGTGTGTACGTCAGTAGTCTGTGTATGTGTGTACGTCAGTAGTCTGTGTATGTGTGTGTACGTCAGTAGTCTGTGTATGTGTGTGTACGTCAGTAGTCTGTGTATGTGTGTGTCAGTCAGTAGTCTGTGTATGTGTGTGTACATCAGTAGTCTGTGTATGTGTGTCAGTCAGTAGTCTGTGTATGTGTGTGTACGTCAGTAGTCTGTGAATATGTGTGTCAGTCAGTAGTCTGTGTATGTGTGTGTCAGTCAATAGTCTGTGAATGTGTGTGTCAGTCAGTAGTCTGTGTATGTGTGAGTACGTCAGTAGTCTTTGTATGTGTGTGTCAGTCAGTAGTCTGTGCATGTGTGTGTACGTCAGTAGTCTGTGTATGTGTGTGTACGTCAGTAGTCTGTGTATGTGTGTGTACGTCAGTAGGCTGTGTATGTGTGTGTCAGTCAGTAGTCTGTGTATGTGTGTGTACGTCAGTAGTCTGTGTATGTGTGTGTCAGTCAGTAGTCTGTGTATGTGTGTATATGTCAGTAGTCTGTGTATGTGTGTGTCAGTCAGTAGTCTGTGTATGTGTGTGTACGTCAGTAGTCTGTGTATGTGTGTGTCAGTCAGTAGTCTGTGTATGTTTGTGTACGTCAGTCAGTACTCTGTGTTTGTGTGTGTACGTCAATAGTCTGTGTATGTGTGTGTACGTCAGTAGTCTGTGCATGTGTGTGTCTGTCAGTAGTCTGTGTATGTGTGTACGTCAGTAGTCTGTGTATGTGTTTGTACGTCAGTAGTCTGTGTACGTGTGTGTACATCAGTAGGCTGTGTATGTGTGTGTCAGTCAGTAGTCTGTGTATGTGTGTGTCAGTCAGTAGTCTGTGTATGTGTGTGTCATGCAGTAGTCTGTGTATGTGTGTACATCAGTAGTCTGTGTATGTGTGTGTACGTCAGTAGTCTGTATATGTGTGTGTAAGTCAGTAGTCTGTGTATGTGTGTGTCAGTCAGTAGTCTGTGTATGTGTGTGTACGTCAGTAGTCTGTGTATGTGTGTGTACGTCAGTAGTCTGTGTATGTGTGTGTACGTCAGTAGTCTGTGTATGTGTGTGTCAGTCAGTAGTCTGTGTATGTGTGTGTACATCAGTAGTCTTTGTATGTGTGTGTCAGTCAGTAGTCTGTGTATGTGTGTGTACGTCAGTAGTCTGTGTATGTGTGTGTCAGTCAGTAGTCTGTGTATTTGTGTGTCAGTCAGTAGTCTGTGTATGTGTGTGTACGTCAGTAGTCTGTGTATGTGTGTTTCATTAGTAGTCTGTGTATGTGTGTGTACGTCAGTAGTCTGTGTATGTGTGTGTACGTCAGTAGTCTGTGTATGTGTGTGTACGTTAGTAGTCTGTGTATGTGTGTGTACGTCAGTAGTCTGTGTATGTGTGTGTCAGTCAGTAGTCTGTGTATGTGTGTGTACGTCAGTAGTCTGTGCATGTGTGTACGTCAGTAGTCTATGTATGTGTGTGTCAGTCAGTAGTCTGTGTATGTGTGTGTCAGTCAGTAGTCTGTGCATGTGTGTGTACGTCAGTAGTCTGTGTATGTGTGTGTCAGTCAGTAGTCTGTGTATGTGTGTGTCAGTCAGAAGTCTGTGTATGTGTGTGTCAGTCAGTAGTCTGTGTATGTGTGTGTACGTCAGTAGTCTGTGTATGTGTTAGTACGTCAGTAGTCTTTGTATGTGTGTGTCAGTCAGTAGTCTGTGTATGTGTGTGTCAGTCAGTAGTCTGTGTATGTGTGTGTCAGTCAGAAGTCTGTGCATGTGTGTGTTCGTCAGTAGTCTGTGTATGTGTGTGTCAGTCAGTAGTCTGTGTATGTGTGTACGTCAGTAGTCTGTGTATGTGTGTGTACGTCAGTAGTCTGTGTATGTGTGTGTACGTCAGTAGTCTGTGTATGTGTGTGTACGTTAGTAGTCTGTGTATGTGTGTGTCAGTCAGTAGTCTGTGTATGTGTGTGTACGTCAGTAGTCTGTGTATGTGTGTGTCAGTCAGTATTCTGTGTATGTGTGTGTCAGTCAATAGTCTGTGTATGTGTGTGTACGTCAGTAGTCTGTGTATGTGTGTGTACGTCAGTAGTCTGTGTATGTGTGTGTCAGTCAGTAGTCAGTGTATGTGTGTGTCAGTCAGTAGTCTGTGTATGTGTGTGTACATCAGTATTCTTTGTATGTGTGTGTCAGTCAGTAGTCTGTGTATGTGTGTGTACGTCAGTAGTCTGTGTATGTGTGTGTCAGTCAGTAGTCTGTGTATGTGTGTGTCAGTCAGTAGTCTGTGTATGTGTGTGTACGTCAGTAGTCTGTGTATGTGTGTTTCATTAGTAGTCTGTGTATTTGTGTGTACGTCAGTAGTCTGTGTATGTGTGTGTCAGTCAGTATTCTGTGTATGTGTGTGTCAGTCAGTAGTCTGTGTATGTGTGTGTACGTCAGTAGTCTGTGCATGTGTGTACGTCAGTAGTCTATGTATGTGTGTGTCAGTCAGTAGTCTGTGTATGTGTGTGTCAGTCAATAGTCTGTGTATGTGTGTGTACGTCAGTAGTCTGTGTATGTGTGTGTACGTCAGTAGTCTGTGTATGTGTGTGTCAGTCAGTAGTCTGTGTATGTGTGTGTACGTCAGTAGTCTGTATATGTGTGTGTAAGTCAGTAGTCTGTGTGTTTCAGTCAGTAGTCTGTGTATGTGTGTGTACGTCAGTAGTCTGTGTATGTGTGTGTCAGTCAGTAGTCTGTGTATGTGTGTGTCAGTCAGTAGTCTGTGTATGTGTGTGTACGTCAGTAGTCTGTGTATGTGTGTGTACGTCAGTAGTCTTTGTATGTGTGTGTCAGTTAGTAGTCTGTGTATGTGTGTGTACGTCAGTAGTCTGTGTATGTGTGTGTCAGTCAGAAATCTGTGTATGTGTGTGTCAGTCAGTAGTCTGTGTATGTGTGTACATCAGTAGTCTGTGTATGTGTGTGTACGTCAGTAGTCTGTATATGTGTGTGTACGTCAGTAGTCTGTGTATGTGTGTGTACGTCAGTAGTCTGTGTATGTGTGTGTCAGTCAGTAGTCTGTGTATGTGTGTGTCAGTCAGTAGTCTGTGTATGTGTGTGTATGTCAGTAGTCTGTGTATGTGTGTGTACGTCAGTAGTCTTTGTATGTGTGTGTCAGTCAGTAGTCTGTGTATGTGTGTGTACGTCAGTAGTCTGTGTATGTGTGTGTCAGTCAGTAGTCTGTGTATGTGTGTGTCATTCAGTAGTCTGTGTATGTGTGTACATCAGTAGTCTGTGTATGTGTGTGTACGTCAGTAGTCTGTATATGTGTGTGTAAGTCAATAGTCTGTGTATGTGTGTTTCAGTCAGTAGTCTGTGTATGTGTGTGTACGTCAGTAGTCTGTGTATGTGTGTGTACGTCAGTAGTCTGTGTATGTGTGTGTCAGTCAGTAGTCTGTGTATGTGTGTGTACGTCAGTAGTCTGTGTATGTGTGTGTACATCAGTAGTCTGTGTATGTGTGTGTACGTCAGTAGTCTGTGTATGTGTGAGTACGTCAGTAGTCTTTGTATGTGTGTGTCAGTCAGTAGTCTGTGTATGTGTGTGTATGTCAGTAGTCTGTGTATGTGTGTGTACGTCAGTAGTCTGTGTATGTGTGTGTACATCAGTAGTCTGTGTATGTGTGTGTACGTCAGTAGTCTGTGTATGTGTGTGTACGTCAGTAGTCTGTGTATGTGTGTTTCATTAGTAGTCTGTGTATTTGTGTGTACGTCAGTAGTCTGTGTATGTGTGTGTCAGTCAGTATTCTGTGTATGTGTGTGTCAGTCAGTAGTCTGTGTATGTGTGTGTACGTCAGTAGTCTGTGCATGTGTGTACGTCAGTAGTCTATGTATGTGTGTGTCAGTCAGTAGTCTGTGTATGTGTGTGTCAGTCAATAGTCTGTGTATGTGTGTGTACGTCAGTAGTCTGTGTATGTGTGTGTACGTCAGTAGTCTGTGTATGTGTGTGTCAGTCAGTAGTCTGTGTATGTGTGTGTACGTCAGTAGTCTGTATATGTGTGTGTAAGTCAGTAGTCTGTGTGTTTCAGTCAGTAGTCTGTGTATGTGTGTGTACGTCAGTAGTCTGTGTATGTGTGTGTCAGTCAGTAGTCTGTGTATGTGTGTGTCAGTCAGTAGTCTGTGTATGTGTGTGTACGTCAGTAGTCTGTGTATGTGTGTGTACGTCAGTAGTCTTTGTATGTGTGTGTCAGTTAGTAGTCTGTGTATGTGTGTGTACGTCAGTAGTCTGTGTATGTGTGTGTCAGTCAGAAATCTGTGTATGTGTGTGTCAGTCAGTAGTCTGTGTATGTGTGTACATCAGTAGTCTGTGTATGTGTGTGTACGTCAGTAGTCTGTATATGTGTGTGTACGTCAGTAGTCTGTGTATGTGTGTGTACGTCAGTAGTCTGTGTATGTGTGTGTCAGTCAGTAGTCTGTGTATGTGTGTGTCAGTCAGTAGTCTGTGTATGTGTGTGTATGTCAGTAGTCTGTGTATGTGTGTGTACGTCAGTAGTCTTTGTATGTGTGTGTCAGTCAGTAGTCTGTGTATGTGTGTGTACGTCAGTAGTCTGTGTATGTGTGTGTCAGTCAGTAGTCTGTGTATGTGTGTGTCATTCAGTAGTCTGTGTATGTGTGTACATCAGTAGTCTGTGTATGTGTGTGTACGTCAGTAGTCTGTATATGTGTGTGTAAGTCAATAGTCTGTGTATGTGTGTTTCAGTCAGTAGTCTGTGTATGTGTGTGTACGTCAGTAGTCTGTGTATGTGTGTGTACGTCAGTAGTCTGTGTATGTGTGTGTCAGTCAGTAGTCTGTGTATGTGTGTGTACGTCAGTAGTCTGTGTATGTGTGTGTACATCAGTAGTCTGTGTATGTGTGTGTACGTCAGTAGTCTGTGTATGTGTAAGTACGTCAGTAGTCTTTGTATGTGTGTGTCAGTCAGTAGTCTGTGTATGTGTGTGTATGTCAGTAGTCTGTGTATGTGTGTGTACGTCAGTAGTCTGTGTATGTGTGTGTACATCAGTAGTCTGTGTATGTGTGTGTACGTCAGTAGTCTGTGTATGTGTGTACGTCAGTAGTCTGTGTATGTGTGTGTACGTCAGTAGTCTGTGTATGTGTGTGTACGTCAGTAGTCTGTGTATGTGTGTGTCAGTCAGTAGTCTGTGTATGTGTGTGTACATCAGTAGTCTGTGTATGTGTGTCAGTCAGTAGTCTGTGTATGTGTGTGTACGTCAGTAGTCTGTGAATATGTGTGTCAGTCAGTAGTCTGTGTATGTGTGTGTCAGTCAATAGTCTGTGAATGTGTGTGTCAGTCAGTAGTCTGTGTATGTGTGAGTACGTCAGTAGTCTGTGTATGTGTGAGTACGTCAGTAGTCTTTGTATGTGTGTATCAGTCAGTAGTCTGTGCATGTGTGTGTACGTCAGTAGTCTGTGTATGTGTGTGTACGTCAGTAGTCTGTGTATGTGTGTGTACGTCAGTAGGCTGTGTATGTGTGTGTCAGTCAGTAGTCTGTGTATGTGTGTGTACGTCAGTAGTCTGTGTATGTGTGTGTCAGTCAGTAGTCTGTGTATGTGTGTATATGTCAGTAGTCTGTGTATGTGTGTGTCAGTCAGTAGTCTGTGTATGTGTGTGTACGTCAGTAGTCTGTGTATGTGTGTGTCAGTCAGTAGTCTGTGTATGTGTGTGTACGTCAGTCAGTACTCTGTGTTTGTGTGTGTACGTCAATAGTCTGTGTATGTGTGTGTACGTCAGTAGTCTGTGTATGTGTGTGTCTGTCAGTAGTCTGTGTATGTGTGTACGTCAGTAGTCTGTGTATGTGTTTGTACGTCAGTAGTCTGTGTACGTGTGTGTACATCAGTAGGCTGTGTATGTGTGTGTCAGTCAGTAGTCTGTGTATGTGTGTGTCAGTCAGTAGTCTGTGTATGTGTGTGTCATGCAGTAGTCTGTGTATGTGTGTACATCAGTAGTCTGTGTATGTGTGTGTCAGTCAGTAGTCTGTGTATGTGTGTGTACGTCAGTAGTCTGTGTATGTGTGTACGTCAGTAGTCTGTGTATGTGTGTGTACGTCAGTAGTCTGTGTATGTGTGTGTCAGTCAGTAGTCTGTGTATGTGTGTGTACGTCAGTAGTCTGTGTATGTGTGTGTACGTCAGTAGTCTGTGTATGTGTGTGTACGTCAGTAGTCTGTGTATGTGTGTGTCAGTCAGTAGTCTGTGTATGTGTGTGTACTTCAGTAGTCTTTGTATGTGTGTGTCAGTCAGTAGTCTGTGTATGTGTGTGTACGTCAGTAGTCTGTGTATGTGTGTGTCAGTCAGTAGTCTGTGTATTTGTGTGTCAGTCAGTAGTCTGTGTATGTGTGTGTACGTCAGTAGTCTGTGTATGTGTGTTTCATTAGTAGTCTGTGTATGTGTGTGTACGTCAGTAGTCTGTGTATGTGTGTGTACGTCAGTAGTCTGTGTATGTGTGTGTACGTCAGTAGTCTGTGTATGTGTGTGTCAGTCAGTAGTCTGTGTATGTGTGTGTACGTCAGTAGTCTGTGCATGTGTGTACGTCAGTAGTCTATGTATGTGTGTGTCAGTCAGTAGTCTGCATGTGTGTGTACGTCAGTAGTCTGTGTATGTGTGTGTCAGTCAGTAGTCTGTGTATGTGTGTGTCAGTCAGTAGTCTGTGTATTTGTGTGTCAGTCAGTAGTCTGTGTATGTGTGTGTACGTCAGTAGTCTGTGTATGTGTGTTTCATTAGTAGTCTGTGTATGTGTGTGTACGTCAGTAGTCTGTGTATGTGTGTGTACGTCAGTAGTCTGTGTATGTGTGTGTACGTCAATAGTCTGTGTATGTGTGTACGTCAGTTGTCTGTGTATGTGTGTGTCTGTCAGTAGTCTGTGCATGTGTGTACGTCAGTAGTCTGTGTATGTGTGTGTCAGTCAGTAGTCTGCATGTGTGTGTACGTCAGTAGTCTGTGTATGTGTGTGTCAGTCAGTAGTCTGTGTATGTGTGTGTCAGTCAGAAGTCTGTGTATGTGTGTGTCAGTCAGTAGTCTGTGTATGTGTGTACGTCAGTAGTCTGTGTATGTGTTAGTACGTCAGTAGTCTTTGTATGTGTGTGTCAGTCAGTAGTCTGTGTATGTGTGTGTCAGTCAGTAGTCTGTGTATGTGTGTGTCAGTCAGAAGTCTGTGCATGTGTGTGTTCGTCAGTAGTCTGTGTATGTGTGTGTCAGTCAGTAGTCTGTGTATGTGTGTGTCAGTCAGTAGTCTGTGTATGTATGTGTCATCAGTAGTCTGTGTATGTGTGTGTACGTCAGTAGTCTGTGTATGTGTGTGTACGTCAGTAGTCTGTGTATGTGTGTGTACGTTAGTAGTCTGTGTATGTGTGTGTCAGTCAGTAGTCTGTGTATGTGTATGTACGTCAGTAGTCTGTGTATGTGTGTGTCAGTCAGTATTCTGTGTATGTGCGTGTCAGTCAGTAGTCTGTGTATGTGTGTGTACGTCAGTAGTCTGTGCATGTGTGTACGTCAGTAGTCTCTGTATGTGTGTGTCAGTCAGTAGTCTGTGTATGTGTGTGTCAGTCAATAGTCTGTGTATGTGTGTGTACGTCAGTAGTCTGTGTATGTGTGTGTACGTCAGTAGTCTGTGTATGTGTGTGTCAGTCAGTAGTCTGTGTATGTGTGTGTCAGTCAGTAGTCTGTGTATGTGTGTGTACATCAGTAGTCTTTGTATGTGTGTGTCAGTCAGTAGTCTGTGTATGTGTGTGTACGTCAGCAGTCTGTGTATGTGTGTGTCAGTCAGTAGTCTGTGTATGTGTGTGTCAGTCAGTAGTCTGTGTATGTGTGTGTACGTCAGTAGTCTGTGTATGTGTGTTTCATTAGTAGTCTGTGTATTTGTGTGTACGTCAGTAGTCTGTGTATGTGTGTGTCAGTCAGTATTCTGTGTATGTGTGTGTCAGTCAGTAGTCTGTGTATGTGTGTGTACGTCAGTAGTCTGTGCATGTGTGTACGTCAGTAGTCTATGTATGTGTGTGTCAGTCAGTAGTCTGTGTATGTGTGTGTCAGTCAATAGTCTGTGTATGTGTGTGTACGTCAGTAGTCTGTGTATGTGTGTGTACGTCAGTAGTCTGTGTATGTGTGTGTCAGTCAGTAGTCTGTGTATGTGTGTGTACGTCAGTAGTCTGTATATGTGTGTGTAAGTCAGTAGTCTGTGTGTTTCAGTCAGTAGTCTGTGTATGTATGTGTACGTCAGTAGTCTGTGTATGTGTGTGTCAGTCAGTAGTCTGTGTATGTGTGTGTCAGTCAGTAGTCTGTGTATGTGTGTGTACGTCAGTAGTCTGTGTATGTGTGTGTACGTCAGTAGTCTTTGTATGTGTGTGTCAGTTAGTAGTCTGTGTATGTGTGTGTACGTCAGTAGTCTGTGTATGTGTGTGTCAGTCAGAAATCTGTGTATGTGTGTGTCAGTCAGTAGTCTGTGTATGTGTGTACATCAGTAGTCTGTGTATGTGTGTGTACGTCAGTAGTCTGTATATGTGTGTGTAAGTCAGTAGTCTGTGTATCTGTGTTTCAGTCAGTAGTCTGTGTATGTGTGTACGTCAGTAGTCTGTGTATGTGTGTGTACGTCAGTAGTCTGTGTATGTGTGTGTCAGTCAGTAGTCTGTGTATGTGTGTGTATGTCAGTAGTCTGTGTATGTGTGTGTACGTCAGTAGTCTTTGTATGTGTGTGTCAGTCAGTAGTCTGTGTATGTGTGTGTACGTCAGTAGTCTGTGTATGTGTGTGTCAGTCAGTAGTCTGTGTATGTGTGTGTCATTCAGTAGTCTGTGTATGTGTGTACATCAGTAGTCTGTGTATGTGTGTGTACGTCAGTAGTCTGTATATGTGTGTGTAAGTCAATAGTCTGTGTATGTGTGTTTCAGTCAGTAGTCTGTGTATGTGTGTGTACGTCAGTAGTCTGTGTATGTGTGTGTACGTCAGTAGTCTGTGTATGTGTGTGTCAGTCAGTAGTCTGTGTATGTGTGTGTACGTCAGTAGTCTGTGTATGTGTGTGTACATCAGTAGTCTGTGTATGTGTGTGTACGTCAGTAGTCTGTGTATGTGTGAGTACGTCAGTAGTCTTTGTATGTGTGTGTCAGTCAGTAGTCTGTGTATGTGTGTGTAAGTCAGTAGTCTGTGTATGTGTGTGTACGTCAGTAGTCTGTGTATGTGTGTGTACATCAGTAGTCTGTGTATGTGTGTGTACGTCAGTAGTCTGTGTATGTGTGTACGTCAGTAGTCTGTGTATGTGTGTGTACGTCAGTAGTCTGTGTATGTGTGTTTACGTCAGTAGTCTGTGTATGTGTGTGTCAGTCAGTAGTCTGTGTATGTGTGTGTACATCAGTAGTCTGTGTATGTGTGTCAGTCAGTAGTCTGTGTATGTGTGTGTACGTTAGTAGTCTGTGAATATGTGTGTCAGTCAGTAGTCTGTGTATGTGTGTGTCAGTCAATAGTCTGTGAATGTGTGTGTCAGTCAGTAGTCTGTGTATGTGTGAGTACGTCAGTAGTCTGTGTATGTGTGAGTACGTCAGTAGTCTTTGTATGTGTGTGTCAGTCAGTAGTCTGTGCATGTGTGTGTACGTCAGTAGTCTGTGTATGTGTGTGTACGTCAGTAGTCTGTGTATGTGTGTGTCAGTCAGTAGTCTGTGTATGTGTGTGTCAGTCAGAAGTCTGTGTATGTGTGTGTACGTCAGTAGTCTGTGTATGTGTGTGTCAGTCAGTAGTCTGTGTATGTGTGTGTCAGTCAGAAGTCTGTGTATGTGTGTGTTCGTCAGTAGTCTGTGTATGTGTGTGTCAGTCAGTAGTCTGTGTATGTGTGTGTACGTCAGTAGTCTGTGTATGTGTGTGTCAGTCAATAGTCTGTGTATGTGTGTGTCAGTCAGAAGTCTGTGTATGTGTGTGTCAGTCAGTAGTCTGTGTATGTGTGTGTACGTCAGTAGTCTGTGTATGTGTGTGTACGTCAGTAGTCTGTGTATGTGTGTGTCAGTCAGTAGTCAGTGTATGTGTGTGTCAGTCAGTAGTCTGTGCATGTGTGTGTACATCAGTATTCTTTGTATGTGTGTGTCAGTCAGTAGTCTGTGTATGTGTGTGTACGTCAGTAGTCTGTGTATGTGTGTGTCAGTCAGTAGTCTGTGTATGTGTGTGTCAGTCAGTAGTCTGTGTATGTGTGTGTACGTCAGTAGTCTGTGTATGTGTGTTTCATTAGTAGTCTGTGTATTTGTGTGTACGTCAGTAGTCTGTGTATGTGTGTGTCAGTCAGTATTCTGTGTATGTGTGTGTCAGTCAGTAGTCTGTGTATGTGTGTGTACGTCAGTAGTCTGTGCATGTGTGTACGTCAGTAGTCTATGTATGTGTGTGTCAGTCAGTAGTCTGTGTATGTGTGTGTCAGTCAATAGTCTGTGTATGTGTGTGTACGTCAGTAGTCTGTGTATGTGTGTGTACGTCAGTAGTCTGTGTATGTGTGTGTCAGTCAGTAGTCTGTGTATGTGTGTGTACGTCAGTAGTCTGTATATGTGTGTGTAAGTCAGTAGTCTGTGTGTTTCAGTCAGTAGTCTGTGTATGTGTGTGTACGTCAGTAGTCTGTGTATGTGTGTGTCAGTCAGTAGTCTGTGTATGTGTGTGTCAGTCAGTAGTCTGTGTATGTGTGTGTACGTCAGTAGTCTGTGTATGTGTGTGTACGTCAGTAGTCTTTGTATGTGTGTGTCAGTTAGTAGTCTGTGTATGTGTGTGTACGTCAGTAGTCTGTGTATGTGTGTGTCAGTCAGAAATCTGTGTATGTGTGTGTCAGTCAGTAGTCTGTGTATGTGTGTACATCAGTAGTCTGTGTATGTGTGTGTACGTCAGTAGTCTGTATATGTGTGTGTACGTCAGTAGTCTGTGTATGTGTGTGTACGTCAGTAGTCTGTGTATGTGTGTGTCAGTCAGTAGTCTGTGTATGTGTGTGTCAGTCAGTAGTCTGTGTATGTGTGTGTATGTCAGTAGTCTGTGTATGTGTGTGTACGTCAGTAGTCTTTGTATGTGTGTGTCAGTCAGTAGTCTGTGTATGTGTGTGTACGTCAGTAGTCTGTGTATGTGTGTGTCAGTCAGTAGTCTGTGTATGTGTGTGTCATTCAGTAGTCTGTGTATGTGTGTACATCAGTAGTCTGTGTATGTGTGTGTACGTCAGTAGTCTGTATATGTGTGTGTAAGTCAATAGTCTGTGTATGTGTGTTTCAGTCAGTAGTCTGTGTATGTGTGTGTACGTCAGTAGTCTGTGTATGTGTGTGTACGTCAGTAGTCTGTGTATGTGTGTGTCAGTCAGTAGTCTGTGTATGTGTGTGTACGTCAGTAGTCCGTGTATGTGTGTGTACATCAGTAGTCTGTGTATGTGTGTGTACGTCAGTAGTCTGTGTATGTGTGAGTACGTCAGTAGTCTTTGTATGTGTGTGTCAGTCAGTAGTCTGTGTATGTGTGTGTACGTCAGTAGTCTGTGTATGTGTGTGTCAGTCAGTAGTCTGTGTATTTGTGTGTCAGTCAGTAGTCTGTGTATGTGTGTGTACGTCAGTAGTCTGTGTATGTGTGTTTCATTAGTAGTCTGTGTATGTGTGTGTACGTCAGTAGTCTGTGTATGTGTGTGTACGTCAGTAGTCTGTGTATGTGTGTGTACGTCAGTAGTCTGTGTATGTGTGTGTCAGTCAGTAGTCTGTGTATGTGTGTGTACGTCAGTAGTCTGTGCATGTGTGTACGTCAGTAGTCTATGTATGTGTGTGTCAGTCAGTAGTCTGTGTATGTGTGTGTCAGTCAGTAGTCTGCATGTGTGTGTACGTCAGTAGTCTGTGTATGTGTGTGTCAGTCAGTAGTCTGTGTATGTGTGTGTCAGTCAGAAGTCTGTGTATGTGTGTGTCAGTCAGTAGTCTGTGTATGTGTGTACGTCAGTAGTCTGTGTATGTGTTAGTACGTCAGTAGTCTTTGTATGTGTGTGTCAGTCAGTAGTCTGTGTATGTGTGTGTCAGTCAGTAGTCTGTGTATGTGTGTGTCAGTCAGAAGTCTGTGCATGTGTGTGTTCGTCAGTAGTCTGTGTATGTGTGTGTCAGTCAGTAGTCTGTGTATGTGTGTGTCAGTCAGTAGTCTGTGTATGTATGTGTCATCAGTAGTCTGTGTATGTGTGTGTACGTCAGTAGTCTGTGTATGTGTGTGTACGTCAGTAGTCTGTGTATGTGTGTGTACGTTAGTAGTCTGTGTATGTGTGTGTCAGTCAGTAGTCTGTGTATGTGTATGTACGTCAGTAGTCTGTGTATGTGTGTGTCAGTCAGTATTCTGTGTATGTGCGTGTCAGTCAGTAGTCTGTGTATGTGTGTGTACGTCAGTAGTCTGTGCATGTGTGTACGTCAGTAGTCTGTGTATGTGTGTGTCAGTCAGTAGTCTGTGTATGTGTGTGTCAGTCAATAGTCTGTGTATGTGTGTGTACGTCAGTAGTCTGTGTATGTGTGTGTACGTCAGTAGTCTGTGTATGTGTGTGTCAGTCAGTAGTCTGTGTATGTGTGTGTCAGTCAGTAGTCTGTGTATGTGTGTGTACATCAGTAGTCTTTGTATGTGTGTGTCAGTCAGTAGTCTGTGTATGTGTGTGTACGTCAGCAGTCTGTGTATGTGTGTGCCAGTCAGTAGTCTGTGTATGTGTGTGTCAGTCAGTAGTCTGTGTATGTGTGTGTACGTCAGTAGTCTGTGTATGTGTGTTTCATTAGTAGTCTGTGTATTTGTGTGTACGTCAGTAGTCTGTGTATGTGTGTGTCAGTCAGTATTCTGTGTATGTGTGTGTCAGTCAGTAGTCTGTGTATGTGTGTGTACGTCAGTAGTCTGTGCATGTGTGTACGTCAGTAGTCTATGTATGTGTGTGTCAGTCAGTAGTCTTTGTATGTGTGTGTCAGTCAATAGTCTGTGTATGTGTGTGTACGTCAGTAGTCTGTGTATGTGTGTGTACGTCAGTAGTCTGTGTATGTGTGTGTCAGTCAGTAGTCTGTGTATGTGTGTGTACGTCAGTAGTCTGTATATGTGTGTGTAAGTCAGTAGTCTGTGTGTTTCAGTCAGTAGTCTGTGTATGTGTGTGTACGTCAGTAGTCTGTGTATGTGTGTGTCAGTCAGTAGTCTGTGTATGTGTGTGTCAGTCAGTAGTCTGTGTATGTGTGTGTACGTCAGTAGTCTGTGTATGTGTGTGTACGTCAGTAGTCTTTGTATGTGTGTGTCAGTTAGTAGTCTGTGTATGTGTGTGTACGTCAGTAGTCTGTGTATGTGTGTGTCAGTCAGAAATCTGTGTATGTGTGTGTCAGTCAGTAGTCTGTGTATGTGTGTACATCAGTAGTCTGTGTATGTGTGTGTAAGTCAGTAGTCTGTGTATGTGTGTTTCAGTCAGTAGTCTGTGTATGTGTGTACGTCAGTAGTCTGTGTATGTGTGTGTACGTCAGTAGTCTGTGTATGTGTGTGTCAGTCAGTAGTCTGTGTATGTGTGTGTCAGTCAGTAGTCTGTGTATGTGTGTGTACGTCAGTAGTCTGTGTATGTGTGTGTCAGTCAGTAGTCTGTGTATGTGTGTGTCAGTCAGAAGTCTGTGTATGTGTGTGTACGTCAGTAGTCTGTGTATGTGTGTGTCAGTCAGTAGTCTGTGTATGTGTGTGTCAGTCAGAAGTCTGTGTATGTGTGTGTTCGTCAGTAGTCTGTGTATGTGTGTGTCAGTCAGTAGTCTGTGTATGTGTGTGTACGTCAGTAGTCTGTGTATGTGTGTGTCAGTCAGTAGTCTGTGTATGTGTGTGTCAGTCAGAAGTCTGTGTATGTGTGTGTTCGTCAGTAGTCTGTGTATGTGTGTGTCAGTCAGTAGTCTGTGTATGTGTGTGTCAGTCAGTAGTCTGTGTATGTGTGTGTCATCAGTAGTCTGTGTATGTGTGTGTACGTCAGTAGTCTGTGTATGTGTGTGTACGTCAGTAGTCTGTGTATGTGTGTGTACGTTAGTAGTCTGTATATGTGTGTCATCAGTAGTCTGTGTATGTGTGTGTACGTCAGTAGTCTGTGTATGTGTGTGTCAGTCAGTATTCTGTGTATGTGTGTGTACGTTAGTAGTCTGTGTATGTGTGTGTACGTCAGTAGTCTGTGCATGTCTGTACGTCAGTAGTCTATGTATGTGTGTGTCAGTCAGTAGTCTGTGTATGTGTGTGTCAGTCAATAGTCTGTGTATGTGTGTGTCAGTCAGTAGTCTGTGTATGTGTGTGTCATTCAGTAGTCTGTGTATGTGTGTACATCAGTAGTCTTTGTATGTGTGTGTACGTCAGTAGTCTGTATATGTGTGTGTGAGTCAGTAGTCTGTGTATGTGTGTGTCAGTCAGTAGTCTGTGTATGTGTGTGTACGTCAGTAGTCTGTGGATGTGTGTGTACGTCAGTAGTCTGTGTATGTGTGTGTACGTCAGTCGTCTGTGTATGTGTGTGTACGTCAGTAGTCTGTGTATGTGTGTGTACGTCAGTAGTCTGTGTATGTGTGTGTACGTCAGTAGTCTGTGTATGTGTGTTTCATTAGTAGTCTGTGTATTTGTGTGTACGTCAGTAGTCTGTGTATGTGTGTGTCAGTCAGTATTCTGTGTATGTGTGTGTCAGTCAGTAGTCTGTGTATGTGTGTGTACGTCAGTAGTCTGTGCATGTGTGTACGTCAGTAGTCTATGTATGTGTGTGTCAGTCAGTAGTCTGTGTATGTGTGTGTCAGTCAATAGTCTGTGTATGTGTGTGTACGTCAGTAGTCTGTGTATGTGTGTGTACGTCAGTAGTCTGTGTATGTGTGTGTCAGTCAGTAGTCTGTGTATGTGTGTGTACGTCAGTAGTCTGTATATGTGTGTGTAAGTCAGTAGTCTGTGTGTTTCAGTCAGTAGTCTGTGTATGTGTGTGTACGTCAGTAGTCTGTGTATGTGTGTGTCAGTCAGTAGTCTGTGTATGTGTGTGTCAGTCAGTAGTCTGTGTATGTGTGTGTACGTCAGTAGTCTGTGTATGTGTGTGTACGTCAGTAGTCTTTGTATGTGTGTGTCAGTTAGTAGTCTGTGTATGTGTGTGTACGTCAGTAGTCTGTGTATGTGTGTGTCAGTCAGAAATCTGTGTATGTGTGTGTCAGTCAGTAGTCTGTGTATGTGTGTACATCAGTAGTCTGTGTATGTGTGTGTACGTCAGTAGTCTGTATATGTGTGTGTAAGTCAGTAGTCTGTGTATGTGTGTTTCAGTCAGTAGTCTGTGTATGTGTGTACGTCAGTAGTCTGTGTATGTGTGTGTACGTCAGTAGTCTGTGTATGTGTGTGTCAGTCAGTAGTCTGTGTATGTGTGTGTCAGTCAGTAGTCTGTGTATGTGTGTGTATGTCAGTAGTCTGTGTATGTGTGTGTACGTCAGTAGTCTTTGTATGTGTGTGTCAGTCAGTAGTCTGTGTATGTGTGTGTACGTCAGTAGTCTGTGTATGTGTGTGTCAGTCAGTAGTCTGTGTATGTGTGTGTCATTCAGTAGTCTGTGTATGTGTGTACATCAGTAGTCTGTGTATGTGTGTGTACGTCAGTAGTCTGTATATGTGTGTGTAAGTCAATAGTCTGTGTATGTGTGTTTCAGTCAGTAGTCTGTGTATGTGTGTGTACGTCAGTAGTCTGTGTATGTGTGTGTACGTCAGTAGTCTGTGTATGTGTGTGTCAGTCAGTAGTCTGTGTATGTGTGTGTACGTCAGTAGTCTGTGTATGTGTGTGTACATCAGTAGTCTGTGTATGTGTGTGTACGTCAGTAGTCTGTGTATGTGTGAGTACGTCAGTAGTCTTTGTATGTGTGTGTCAGTCAGTAGTCTGTGTATGTGTGTGTATGTCAGTAGTCTGTGTATGTGTGTGTACGTCAGTAGTATGTGTATGTGTGTGTACATCAGTAGTCTGTGTATGTGTGTGTACGTCAGTAGTCTGTGTATGTGTGTACGTCAGTAGTCTGTCTATGTGTGTGTACGTCAGTAGTCTGTGTATGTGTGTTTACGTCAGTAGTCTGTGTATGTGTGTGTCAGTCAGTAGTCTGTGTATGTGTGTGTACATCAGTAGTCTGTGTATGTGTGTCAGTCAGTAGTCTGTGTATGTGTGTGTACGTTAGTAGTCTGTGAATATGTGTGTCAGTCAGTAGTCTGTGTATGTGTGTGTCAGTCAGTAGTCTGTGTATGTGTGTGTATGTCAGTAGTCTGTGTATGTGTGAGTACGTCAGTAGTCTGTGTATGTGTGAGTACGTCAGTAGGCTTTGTATGTGTGTGTCAGTCAGTAGTCTGTGCATGTGTGTGTACGTCAGTAGTCTGTGTATGTGTGTGTACGTCAGTAGTCTGTGTATGTGTGTGTCAGTCAGTAGTCTGTGTATGTGTGTGTCAGTCAGAAGTCTGTGTATGTGTGTGTACGTCAGTAGTCTGTGTATGTGTGTCAGTCAGTAGTCTGTGTATGTGTGTGTACGTTAGTAGTCTGTGAATATGTGTGTCAGTCAGTAGTCTGTGTATGTGTGTGTCAGTCAATAGTCTGTGAATGTGTGTGTCAGTCAGTAGTCTGTGTATGTGTGAGTACGTCAGTAGTCTGTGTATGTGTGAGTACGTCAGTAGGCTTTGTATGTGTGTGTCAGTCAGTAGTCTGTGCATGTGTGTGTACGTCAGTAGTCTGTGTATGTGTGTGTACGTCAGTAGTCTGTGTATGTGTGTGTCAGTCAGTAGTCTGTGTATGTGTGTGTCAGTCAGAAGTCTGTGTATGTGTGTGTACGTCAGTAGTCTGTGTATGTGTGTGTCAGTCAGTAGTCTGTGTATGTGTGTGTCAGTCAGAAGTCTGTGTATGTGTGTGTTCGTCAGTAGTCTGTGTATGTGTGTGTCAGTCAGTAGTCTGTGTATGTGTGTGTACGTCAGTAGTCTGTGTATGTGTGTGTCAGTCAGTAGTCTGTGTATGTGTGTGTCAGTCAGAAGTCTGTGTATGTGTGTGTTCGTCAGTAGTCTGTGTATGTGTGTGTCAGTCAGTAGTCTGTGTATGTGTGTGTCAGTCAGTAGTCTGTGTATGTGTGTGTCATCAGTAGTCTGTGTATGTGTGTGTACGTCAGTAGTCTGTGTATGTGTGTGTACGTCAGTAGTCTGTGTATGTGTGTGTACGTTAGTAGTCTGTATATGTGTGTCATCAGTAGTCTGTGTATGTGTGTGTACGTCAGTAGTCTGTGTATGTGTGTGTCAGTCAGTATTCTGTGTATGTGTGTGTACGTTAGTAGTCTGTGTATGTGTGTGTACGTCAGTAGTCTGTGCATGTCTGTACGTCAGTAGTCTATGTATGTGTGTGTCAGTCAGTAGTCTGTGTATGTGTGTGTCAGTCAATAGTCTGTGTATGTGTGTGTCAGTCAGTAGTCTGTGTATGTGTGTGTCATTCAGTAGTCTGTGTATGTGTGTACATCAGTAGTCTTTGTATGTGTGTGTACGTCAGTAGTCTGTATATGTGTGTGTGAGTCAGTAGTCTGTGTATGTGTGTGTCAGTCAGTAGTCTGTGTATGTGTGTGTACGTCAGTAGTCTGTGGATGTGTGTGTACGTCAGTAGTCTGTGTATGTGTGTGTACGTCAGTCGTCTGTGTATGTGTGTGTACGTCAGTAGTCTGTGTATGTGTGTGTACGTCAGTAGTCTGTGTATGTGTGTGTACGTCAGTAGTCTGTGTATGTGTGTTTCATTAGTAGTCTGTGTATTTGTGTGTACGTCAGTAGTCTGTGTATGTGTGTGTCAGTCAGTATTCTGTGTATGTGTGTGTCAGTCAGTAGTCTGTGTATGTGTGTGTACGTCAGTAGTCTGTGCATGTGTGTACGTCAGTAGTCTATGTATGTGTGTGTCAGTCAGTAGTCTGTGTATGTGTGTGTCAGTCAATAGTCTGTGTATGTGTGTGTACGTCAGTAGTCTGTGTATGTGTGTGTACGTCAGTAGTCTGTGTATGTGTGTGTCAGTCAGTAGTCTGTGTATGTGTGTGTACGTCAGTAGTCTGTATATGTGTGTGTAAGTCAGTAGTCTGTGTGTTTCAGTCAGTAGTCTGTGTATGTGTGTGTACGTCAGTAGTCTGTGTATGTGTGTGTCAGTCAGTAGTCTGTGTATGTGTGTGTCAGTCAGTAGTCTGTGTATGTGTGTGTACGTCAGTAGTCTGTGTATGTGTGTGTACGTCAGTAGTCTTTGTATGTGTGTGTCAGTTAGTAGTCTGTGTATGTGTGTGTACGTCAGTAGTCTGTGTATGTGTGTGTCAGTCAGAAATCTGTGTATGTGTGTGTCAGTCAGTAGTCTGTGTATGTGTGTACATCAGTAGTCTGTGTATGTGTGTGTACGTCAGTAGTCTGTATATGTGTGTGTAAGTCAGTAGTCTGTGTATGTGTGTTTCAGTCAGTAGTCTGTGTATGTGTGTACGTCAGTAGTCTGTGTATGTGTGTGTACGTCAGTAGTCTGTGTATGTGTGTGTCAGTCAGTAGTCTGTGTATGTGTGTGTCAGTCAGTAGTCTGTGTATGTGTGTGTATGTCAGTAGTCTGTGTATGTGTGTGTACGTCAGTAGTCTTTGTATGTGTGTGTCAGTCAGTAGTCTGTGTATGTGTGTGTACGTCAGTAGTCTGTGTATGTGTGTGTCAGTCAGTAGTCTGTGTATGTGTGTGTCATTCAGTAGTCTGTGTATGTGTGTACATCAGTAGTCTGTGTATGTGTGTGTACGTCAGTAGTCTGTATATGTGTGTGTAAGTCAATAGTCTGTGTATGTGTGTTTCAGTCAGTAGTCTGTGTATGTGTGTGTACGTCAGTAGTCTGTGTATGTGTGTGTACGTCAGTAGTCTGTGTATGTGTGTGTCAGTCAGTAGTCTGTGTATGTGTGTGTACGTCAGTAGTCTGTGTATGTGTGTGTACATCAGTAGTCTGTGTATGTGTGTGTACGTCAGTAGTCTGTGTATGTGTGAGTACGTCAGTAGTCTTTGTATGTGTGTGTCAGTCAGTAGTCTGTGTATGTGTGTGTATGTCAGTAGTCTGTGTATGTGTGTGTACGTCAGTAGTATGTGTATGTGTGTGTACATCAGTAGTCTGTGTATGTGTGTGTACGTCAGTAGTCTGTGTATGTGTGTACGTCAGTAGTCTGTCTATGTGTGTGTACGTCAGTAGTCTGTGTATGTGTGTTTACGTCAGTAGTCTGTGTATGTGTGTGTCAGTCAGTAGTCTGTGTATGTGTGTGTACATCAGTAGTCTGTGTATGTGTGTCAGTCAGTAGTCTGTGTATGTGTGTGTACGTTAGTAGTCTGTGAATATGTGTGTCAGTCAGTAGTCTGTGTATGTGTGTGTCAGTCAATAGTCTGTGAATGTGTGTGTCAGTCAGTAGTCTGTGTATGTGTGAGTACGTCAGTAGTCTGTGTATGTGTGAGTACGTCAGTAGGCTTTGTATGTGTGTGTCAGTCAGTAGTCTGTGCATGTGTGTGTACGTCAGTAGTCTGTGTATGTGTGTGTACGTCAGTAGTCTGTGTATGTGTGTGTCAGTCAGTAGTCTGTGTATGTGTGTGTCAGTCAGAAGTCTGTGTATGTGTGTGTACGTCAGTAGTCTGTGTATGTGTGTGTCAGTCAGTAGTCTGTGTATGTGTGTGTCAGTCAGAAGTCTGTGTATGTGTGTGTTCGTCAGTAGTCTGTGTATGTGTGTGTCAGTCAGTAGTCTGTGTATGTGTGTGTACGTCAGTAGTCTGTGTATGTGTGTGTCAGTCAGTAGTCTGTGTATGTGTGTGTCAGTCAGAAGTCTGTGTATGTGTGTGTTCGTCAGTAGTCTGTGTATGTGTGTGTCAGTCAGTAGTCTGTGTATGTGTGTGTCAGTCAGTAGTCTGTGTATGTGTGTGTCATCAGTAGTCTGTGTATGTGTGTGTACGTCAGTAGTCTGTGTATGTGTGTGTACGTCAGTAGTCTGTGTATGTGTGTGTACGTTAGTAGTCTGTATATGTGTGTCATCAGTAGTCTGTGTATGTGTGTGTACGTCAGTAGTCTGTGTATGTGTGTGTCAGTCAGTATTCTGTGTATGTGTGTGTACGTTAGTAGTCTGTGTATGTGTGTGTACGTCAGTAGTCTGTGCATGTGTGTACGTCAGTAGTCTATGTATGTGTGTGTCAGTCAGTAGTCTGTGTATGTGTGTGTCAGTCAATAGTCTGTGTATGTGTGTGTCAGTCAGTAGTCTGTGTATGTGTGTGTCATTCAGTAGTCTGTGTATGTGTGTACATCAGTAGTCTTTGTATGTGTGTGTACGTCAGTAGTCTGTATATGTGTGTGTGAGTCAGTAGTCTGTGTATGTGTGTGTCAGTCAGTAGTCTGTGTATGTGTGTGTACGTCAGTAGTCTGTGGATGTGTGTGTACGTCAGTAGTCTGTGTATGTGTGTGTACGTCAGTCGTCTGTGTATGTGTGTGTACGTCAGTAGTCTGTGTATGTGTGTGTACGTCAGTAGTCTTTGTATGTGTGTGTCAGTCAGTAGTCTGTGTATGTGTGTGTACGTCAGTAGTCTGTGTATGTGTGTGTACGTCAGTAGTCTGTGTATGTGTGTGTACGTCTGTAGTCTTTGTATGTGTGTGTCAGTCAGTAGTCTGTGTATGTGTGTGTACGTCAGTAGTCTGTGTATGTGTGTGTACGTTAGTAGTCTTTGTATGTGTGTGTCAGTCAGTAGTCTGTGTATGTGTGTGTACGTCAGTAGTCTGTGTATGTGTGTGTACGTCAGTAGTCTTTGTATGTGTGTGTCAGTTAGTAGTCTGTGTATGTGTGTGTACGTCAGTAGTCTGTGTATGAGTGTGTCAGTCAGAAATCTGTGTATGTGTGTGTCAGTCAGTAGTCTGTGTATGTGTGTGTACGTCAGTAGTCTGTGTATGTGTGTGTACATCAGTAGTCTGTGTATGTGTGTGTACGTTAGTAGTCTTTGTATGTGTGTGTCAGTCAGTAGTCTGTGTATGTGTGTGTACGTCAGTAGTCTGTGTATGTGTGTGTACGTTAGTAGTCTTTGTATGTGTGTGTCAGTCAGTAGTCTGTGTATGTGTGTGTACGTCAGTAGTCTGTGTATGTGTGTGTACGTCAGTAGTCTTTGTATGTGTGTGTCAGTTAGTAGTCTGTGTATGTGTGTGTACGTCAGTAGTCTGTGTATGAGTGTGTCAGTCAGAAATCTGTGTATGTGTGTGTCAGTCAGTAGTCTGTGTATGTGTGTGTACGTCAGTAGTCTGTGTATGTGTGTGTACATCAGTAGTCTGTGTATGTGTGTGTACGTTAGTAGTCTTTGTATGTGTGTGTCAGTCAGTAGTCTGTGTATGTGTGTGTACGTCAGTAGTCTGTGTATGTGTGTGTACATCAGTAGTCTGTGTATGTGTGTGTACGTCAGTAGTCTGTGTATGTGTGAGTACGTCAGTAGTCTTTGTATGTGTGTGTCAGTCAGTAGTCTGTGTATGTGTGTGTATGTCAGTAGTCTGTGTATGTGTGTGTACGTCAGTAGTCTGTGTATGTGTGTGTACATCAGTAGTCTGTGTATGTGTGTGTACGTCAGTGGTCTGTGTATGTGTGTACGTCAGTAGTCTGTGTATGTGTGTACGTCAGTAGTCTGTGTATGTGTGTTTACGTCAGTAGTCTGTGTATGTGTGTGTCAGTCAGTAGTCTGTGTATGTGTGTGTACATCAGTAGTCTGTGTATGTGTGTCAGTCAGTAGTCTGTGTATGTGTGTGTACGTCAGTAGTCTGTGAATATGTGTGTCAGTCAGTAGTCTGTGTATGTGTGTGTCAGTCAATAGTCTGTGAATGTGTGTGTCAGTCAGTAGTCTGTGTATGTGTGAGTACGTCAGTAGTCTGTGTATGTGTGAGTACGTCAGTAGTCTTTGTATGTGTGTGTCAGTCAGTAGTCTGTGCATGTGTGTGTACGTCAGTAGTCTGTGTATGTGTGTGTACGTCAGTAGTCTGTGTATGTGTGTGTACGTCAGTAGGCTGTGTATGTGTGTGTCAGTCAGTAGTCTGTGTATGTGTGTGTACGTCAGTAGTCTGTGTATGTGTGTGTCAGTCAGTAGTCTGTGTATGTGTGTATATGTCAGTAGTCTGTGTATGTGTGTGTCAGTCAGTAGTCTGTGTATGTGTGTGTACGTCAGTAGTCTGTGTATGTGTGTGTCAGTCAGTAGTCTGTGTATGTGTGTGTCAGTCAGTAGTCTGTGTATGTGTGTGTACGTCAGTAGTCTGTGTATGTGTGTGTCAGTCAGTAGTCTGTGTATGTGTGTGTACGTCAGTCAGTACTCTGTGTTTGTGTGTGTACGTCAATAGTCTGTGTATGTGTGTGTACGTCAGTAGTCTGTGTATGTGTGTGTCTGTCAGTAGTCTGTGTATGTGTGTACGTCAGTAGTCTGTGTATGTGTTTGTACGTCAGTAGTCTGTGTACGTGTGTGTACATCAGTAGGCTGTGTATGTGTGTGTCAGTCAGTAGTCTGTGTATGTGTGTGTCAGTCAGTAGTCTGTGTATGTGTGTGTCATGCAGTAGTCTGTGTATGTGTGTACATCAGTAGTCTGTGTATGTGTGTGTCAGTCAGTAGTCTGTGTATGTGTGTGTACGTCAGTAGTCTGTGTATGTGTGTGTACGTCAGTAGTCTGTGTATGTGTGTGTACGTCAGTAGTCTGTGTATGTGTGTGTCAGTCAGTAGTCTGTGTATGTGTGTGTACGTCAGTAGTCTGTGTATGTGTGTGTACGTCAGTAGTCTGTGTATGTGTGTGTACGTCAGTAGTCTGTGTATGTGTGTGTCAGTCAGTAGTCTGTGTATGTGTGTGTACATCAGTAGTCTTTGTATGTGTGTGTCAGTCAGTAGTCTGTGTATGTGTGTGTACGTCAGTAGTCTGTGTATGTGTGTGTCAGTCAGTAGTCTGTGTATTTGTGTGTCAGTCAGTAGTCTGTGTATGTGTGTGTACGTCAGTAGTCTGTGTATGTGTGTTTCATTAGTAGTCTGTGTATGTGTGTGTACGTCAGTAGTCTGTGTATGTGTGTGTACGTCAGTAGTCTGTGTATGTGTGTGTACGTTAGTAGTCTGTGTATGTGTGTGTACGTCAGTAGTCTGTGTATGTGTGTGTCAGTCAGTAGTCTGTGTATGTGTGTGTACGTTAGTAGTCTGTGCATGTGTGTACGTCAGTAGTCTATGTATGTGTGTGTCAGTCAGTAGTCTGTGTATGTGTGTGTCAGTCAGTAGTCTGTGTATGTGTGTGTCATGCAGTAGTCTGTGTATGTGTGTACATCAGTAGTCTGTGTATGTGTGTGTCAGTCAGTAGTCTGTGTATGTGTGTGTACGTCAGTAGTCTGTGTATGTGTGTGTACGTCAGTAGTCTGTGTATGTGTGTGTACGTCAGTAGTCTGTGTATGTGTGTGTCAGTCAGTAGTCTGTGTATGTGTGTGTACGTCAGTAGTCTGTGTATGTGTGTGTACGTCAGTAGTCTGTGTATGTGTGTGTACGTCAGTAGTCTGTGTATGTGTGTGTCAGTCAGTAGTCTGTGTATGTGTGTGTACATCAGTAGTCTTTGTATGTGTGTGTCAGTCAGTAGTCTGTGTATGTGTGTGTACGTCAGTAGTCTGTGTATGTGTGTGTCAGTCAGTAGTCTGTGTATTTGTGTGTCAGTCAGTAGTCTGTGTATGTGTGTGTACGTCAGTAGTCTGTGTATGTGTGTTTCATTAGTAGTCTGTGTATGTGTGTGTACGTCAGTAGTCTGTGTATGTGTGTGTACGTCAGTAGTCTGTGTATGTGTGTGTACGTTAGTAGTCTGTGTATGTGTGTGTACGTCAGTAGTCTGTGTATGTGTGTGTCAGTCAGTAGTCTGTGTATGTGTGTGTACGTTAGTAGTCTGTGCATGTGTGTACGTCAGTAGTCTATGTATGTTTGTGTCAGTCAGTAGTCTGTGTATGTGTGTGTCAGTCAGTAGTCTGTGCATGTGTGTGTACGTCAGTAGTCTGTGTATGTGTGTGTCAGTCAGGAGTCTGTGTATGTGTGTGTCAGTCAGAAGTCTGTGTATGTGTGTGTCAGTCAGTAGTCTGTGTATGTGTGTGTACGTCAGTAGTCTGTGTATGTGTTAGTACGTCAGTAGTCTTTGTATGTGTGTGTCAGTCAGTAGTCTGTGTATGTGTGTGTCAGTCAGTAGTCTGTGTATGTGTGTGTCAGTCAGAAGTCTGTGCATGTGTGTGTTCGTCAGTAGTCTGTGTATGTGTGTGTCAGTCAGTAGTCTGTGTATGTGTGTGTCAGTCAGTAGTCTGTGTATGTGTGTGTCATCAGTAGTCTGTGTATGTGTGTGTACGTCAGTAGTCTGTGTATGTGTGTGTACGTCAGTAGTCTGTGTATGTGTGTGTACGTTAGTAGTCTGTGTATGTGTGTGTCAGTCAGTAGTCTGTGTATGTGTGTGTACGTCAGTAGTCTGTGTATGTGTGTGTCAGTCAGTATTCTGTGTATGTGTGTGTCAGTCAGTAGTCTGTGTATGTGTGTGTACGTCAGTAGTCTGTGCATGTGTGTACGTCAGTAGTCTATGTATGTGTGTGTCAGTCAGTAGTCTGTGTATGTGTGTGTCAGTCAATAGTCTGTGTATGTGTGTGTACGTCAGTAGTCTGTGTATGTGTGTGTACGTCAGTAGTCTGTGTATGTGTGTGTCAGTCAGTAGTCTGTGTATGTGTGTGTCAGTCAGTAGTCTGTGTATGTGTGTGTACATCAGTAGTCTTTGTATGTGTGTGTCAGTCAGTAGTCTGTGTATGTGTGTGTACGTCAGTAGTCTGTGTATGTGTGTGTCAGTCAGTAGTCTGTGTATGTGTGTGTCAGTCAGTAGTCTGTGTATGTGTGTGTACGTCAGTAGTCTGTGTATGTGTGTTTCATTAGTAGTCTGTGTATTTGTGTGTACGTCAGTAGTCTGTGTATGTGTGTGTCAGTCAGTATTCTGTGTATGTGTGTGTCAGTCAGTAGTCTGTGTATGTGTGTGTACGTCAGTAGTCTGTGCATGTGTGTACGTCAGTAGTCTATGTATGTGTGTGTCAGTCAGTAGTCTGTGTATGTGTGTGTACGTCAGTAGTCTGTGTATGTGTGTGTCAGTCAGTAGTCTGTGTATATGTGTGTCAGTCAATAGTCTGTGTATGTGTGTGTACGTCAGTAGTCTGTGTATGTGTGTGTACGTCAGTAGTCTGTGTATGTGTGTGTCAGTCAGTAGTCTGTGTATGTGTGTGTACGTCAGTAGTCTGTATATGTGTGTGTAAGTCAGTAGTCTGTGTGTTTCAGTCAGTAGTCTGTGTATGTGTGTCTACGTCAGTAGTCTGTGTATGTGTGTGTCAGTCAGTAGTCTGTGTATGTGTGTGTCAGTCAGTAGTCTGTGTATGTGTGTGTACGTCAGTAGTCTGTGTATGTGTGTGTACGTCAGTAGTCTTTGTATGTGTGTGTCAGTTAGTAGTCTGTGTATGTGTGTGTACGTCAGTAGTCTGTGTATGTGTGTGTCAGTCAGAAATCTGTGTATGTGTGTGTCAGTCAGTAGTCTGTGTATGTGTGTACATCAGTAGTCTGTGTATGTGTGTGTACGTCAGTAGTCTGTATATGTGTGTGTAAGTCAGTAGTCTGTGTATGTGTGTTTCAGTCAGTAGTCTGTGTATGTGTGTACGTCAGTAGTCTGTGTATGTGTGTGTACGTCAGTAGTCTGTGTATGTGTGTGTCAGTCAGTAGTCTGTGTATGTGTGTATGTCAGTAGTCTGTGTATGTGTGTGTACGTCAGTAGTCTTTGTATGTGTGTGTCAGTCAGTAGTCTGTGTATGTGTGTGTACGTCAGTAGTCTGTGTATGTGTGTGTCAGTCAGTAGTCTGTGTATGTGTGTGTCATTCAGTAGTCTGTGTATGTGTGTACATCAGTAGTCTGTGTATGTGTGTGTACGTCAGTAGTCTGTATATGTGTGTGTAAGTCAATAGTCTGTGTATGTGTGTTTCAGTCAGTAGTCTGTGTATGTGTGTGTACGTCAGTAGTCTGTGTATGTGTGTGTACGTCAGTAGTCTGTGTATGTGTGTGTCAGTCAGTAGTCTGTGTATGTGTGTGTACGTCAGTAGTCTGTGTATGTGTGTGTACATCAGTAGTCTGTGTATGTGTGTGTACGTCAGTAGTCTGTGTATGTGTGAGTACGTCAGTAGTCTGTGTATGTGTGTGTCAGTCAGTAGTCTGTGTATGTGTGTGTATGTCAGTAGTCTGTGTATGTGTGTGTCAGTCAGTAGTCTGTGTATGTGTGTGTACATCAGTAGTCTGTGTATGTGTGTGTACATCAGTAGTCTGTGTATGTGTGTGTACGTCAGTAGTCTGTGTATGTGTGTGTACGTCAGTAGTCTGTGTATGTGTGTGTACGTCAGTAGTCTGTGTATGTGTGTGTATGTCAGTAGTCTGTGTATGTGTGTGTACGTCAGTAGTCTGTGTATGTGTGTGTACATCAGTAGTCTGTGTATGTGTGTGTATGTCAGTAGTCTGTGTATGTGTGTACGTCAGTAGTCTGTGTATGTGTGTGTACGTCAGTAGTCTGTGTATGTGTGTGTACGTCAGTAGTCTGCGTATGTGTGTGTCAGTCAGTAGTCTGTGTATGTGTGTGTACATCAGTAGTCTGTGTATGTGTGTCAGTCAGTAGTCTGTGTATGTGTGTGTACGTCAGTAGTCTGTGAATATGTGTGTCAGTCAGTAGTCTGTGTATGTGTGTGTCAGTCAATAGTCTGTGAATGTGTGTGTCAGTCAGTAGTCTGTGTATGTGTGAGTACGTCAGTAGTCTGTGTATGTGTGAGTACGTCAGTAGTCTTTGTATGTGTGTGTCAGTCAGTAGTCTGTGCATGTGTGTGTACGTCAGTAGTCTGTGTATGTGTGTGTACGTCAGTAGTCTGTGTATGTGTGTGTACGTCAGTAGGCTGTGTATGTGTGTGTCAGTCAGTAGTCTGTGTATGTGTGTGTACGTCAGTAGTCTGTGTATGTGTGTGTCAGTCAGTAGTCTGTGTATGTGTGTGTACGTCAGTCAGTACTCTGTGTTTGTGTGTGTACGTCAATAGTCTGTGTATGTGTGTGTACGTCAGTAGTCTGTGTATGTGTGTGTCTGTCAACTCTGTGTTTGTGTGTGTACGTCAATAGTCTGTGTATGTGTGTGTACGTCAGTAGTCTGTGTATGTGTGTGTCTGTCAGTAGTCTGTGTATGTGTGTACGTCAGTAGTCTGTGTATGTGTTTGTACGTCAGTAGTCTGTGTACGTGTGTGTACATCAGTAGGCTGTGTATGTGTGTGTCAGTCAGTAGTCTGTGTATGTGTGTGTCAGTCAGTAGTCTGTGTATGTGTGTGTCATGCAGTAGTCTGTGTATGTGTGTACATCAGTAGTCTGTGTATGTGTGTGTCAGTCAGTAGTCTGTATATGTGTGTGTAAGTCAGTAGTCTGTGTATGTGTGTGTCAGTCAGTAGTCTGTGTATGTGTGTCAGTCAGTAATCTGTGTATGTGTGTGTACCTCAGTAGTCTCTGTATGTGTGTGTACGTCAGTAGTCTGTGTATGTGTGTGAACGTCAGAAGTCTGTGTATGTGTGTGTACGTCAGTAGTCTTTGTATGTGTGTGTCAGTCAGTAGTCTGTGTATGTGTGTGTACGTCAGTAGTCTGTGTATGTGTGTGTCAGTCAGTAGTCTGTGTATGTGTGTGTCAGTCAGAAGTCTGTGTATGTGTGTGTTCGTCAGTAGTCTGTGTATGTGTGTGTCAGTCAGTAGTCTGTGTATGTGTGTCAGTCAGTAGTATGTGTATGTGTGTGTCATCAGTAGTCTGTGTATTTGTGTGTACGTCAGTAGTCTGTGTATGTGTGTGTACGTCAGTAGTCTGTGTATGTGTGTGTACGTTAGTAGTCTGTATATGTGTGTGTCATCAGTAGTCTGTGTATGTGTGTGTACGTCAGTAGTCTGTGTATGTGTGTGTCAGTCAGTATTCTGTGTATGTGTGTGTACGTTAGTAGTCTGTGTATGTGTGTGTACGTCAGTAGTCTGTGCATGTGTGTACGTCAGTAGTCTATGTATGTGTGTGTCAGTCAGTAGTCTGTGTATGTGTGTCAGTCAATAGTCTGTGTATGTGTGTGTCAGTCAGTAGTCTGTGTATGTGTGTGTCATTCAGTAGTCTGTGTATGTGTGTACATCAGTAGTCTGTGTATGTGTGTGTACGTCAGTAGTCTGTATATGTGTGTGTGAGTCAGTAGTCTGTGTATGTGTGTGTCAGTCAGTAGTCTGTGTATGTGTGTGTACGTCAGTAGTCTGTGGATGTGTGTGTACGTCAGTAGTCTGTGTATGTGTGTGTACGTCAGTCGTCTGTGTATGTGTGTGTACGTCAGTAGTCTGTGTATGTGTGTGTACGTCAGTAGTCTTTGTATGTGTGTGTCAGTCAGTAGTCTGTGTATGTGTGTGTACGTCAGTAGTCTGTGTATGTGTGTGTACGTCAGTAGTCTGTGTATGTGTGTGTACGTCAGTAGTCTTTGTATGTGTGTGTCAGTCAGTAGTCTGTGTATTTGTGTGTACGTCAGTAGTCTGTGTATGTGTGTGTACGTTAGTAGTCTTTGTATGTGTGTGTCAGTCAGTAGTCTGTGTATGTGTGTGTACGTCAGTAGTCTGTGTATGTGTGTGTCAGTCAGTATTCTGTGTATGTGTGTGTCAGTCAGTAGTCTGTGTATGTGTGTGTACGTCAGTAGTCTGTGCATGTGTGTACGTCAGTAGTCTATGTATGTGTGTGTCAGTCAGTAGTCTGTGTATGTGTGTGTAAGTCAGTAGTCTGTGTATGTGTGTGTCAGTCAGTAGTCTGTGTATGTGTGTGTCAGTCAGAAGTCTGTGTATGTGTGTGTTCGTCAGTAGTCTGTGTATGTGTGTGTCAGTCAGTAGTCTGTGTATGTGTGTGTCAGTCAGTAGTCTGTGTATGTGCGTGTCATCAGTAGTCTGTTTATTTGTGTGTACGTCAGTAGTCTGTGTATGTGTGTTTCATTAGTAGTCTGTGTATTTGTGTGTACGTCAGTAGTCTGTGTATGTGTGTGTCAGTCAGTAGTCTGTGTATGTGTGTGTCAGTCAGAAGTCTGTGTATGTGTGTGTCCGTCAGTAGTCTGTGTATGTGTGTGTCAGTCAGTAGTCTGTGTATGTGTGTGTCAGTCAGTAGTCTGTGTATGTGCGTGTAATCAGTAGTCTGTGTATGTGTGTGTACGTCAGTAGTCTGTGCATGTGTGTACGTCAGTAGTCTATGTATGTGTGTGTCAGTCAGTAGTCTGTGTATGTGTGTGTCAGTCAATAGTCTGTGTATGTGTGTGTCATTCAGTAGTCTGTGTATGTGTGTGTCATTCAGTAGTCTGTGTATGTGTGTACATCAGTAGTCTGTGTATGTGTGTGTACGTCAGTAGTCTGTATATGTGTGTGTGAGTCAGTAGTCTGTGTATGTGTGTGTCTGTCAGTAGTCTGTGTATGTGTGTGTACGTCAGTAGTCTGTGGATGTGTGTGTACGTCAGTAGTCTGTGTATGTGTGTGTACGTCAGTAGTCTGTGTATGTGTGTGTACGTCAGTAGTCTGTGTATGTGTGTGTACGTCAGTAGTCTGTGTATGTGTGTGTACGTCAGTAGTCTTTGTATGTGTGTGTCAGTCAGAAGTCTGTGTATGTGTGTGTACGTCAGTAGTCTGTGTATGTGTGTGTCAGTCAGTAGTTTGTGTATGTGTGTGTCAGTCAGTAGTCTGTGTATGTGTGTGTACGTCAGTAGTCTTTGTATGTGTGTTTCATCAGTAGTCTGTGTATGTGTGTGTACGTCAGTAGTCTGTGTATGTGTGTATACGTCAGTATTCTGTGTATGTGTGTGTACGTTAGTAGTCTTTGTATGTGTGTGTCAGTCAGTAGTCTGTGTATGTGTGTGTACGTCAGTAGTCTGTGTATGTGTGTGTCAGTCAGTATTCTGTGTATGTGTGTGTCAGTCAGTAGTCTGTGTATGTGTGTGTACGTCAGTAGTCTGTGCATGTGTGTACGTCAGTAGTCTATGTATGTGTGTGTCAGTCAGTAGTCTGTGTATGTGTGTGTCAGTCAGTAGTCTGTGTATGTGTGTCAGTCAGTAGTCTGTGTATGTGTGTGTCATTCAGTAGTCTGTGTATGTGTGTACATCAGTAGTCTGTGTATGTGTGTGTACGTCAGTAGTCTGTATATGTGTGTGTAAGTCAGTAGTCTGTGTATGTGTGTGTCAGTCAGTAGTCTGTGTATGTGTGTGTACGTCAGTAGTCTGTGGATGTGTGTGTACGTCAGTAGTCTGTGTATGTGTGTGTACGTCAGTAGTCTGTGTATGTGTGTGTCAGTCAGTATTCTGTGTATGTGTGTGTACGTTAGTAGTCTGTGTATGTGTGTGTACGTCAGTAGTCTGTGCATGTGTGTACGTCAGTAGTCTATGTATGTGTGTGTCAGTCAGTAGTCTGTGTATGTGTGTGTCAGTCAATAGTCTGTGTATGTGTGTGTCAGTCAGTAGTCTGTGTATGTGTGTGTCATTCAGTAGTCTGTGTATGTGTGTACATCAGTAGTCTGTGTATGTGTGTGTACGTCAGTAGTCTGTATATGTGTGTGTGAGTCAGTAGTCTGTGTATGTGTGTGTCAGTCAGTAGTCTGTGTATGTGTGTGTACGTCAGTAGTCTGTGGATGTGTGTGTACGTCAGTAGTCTGTGTATGTGTGTGTACGTCAGTAGTCTGTGTATGTGTGTGTACGTCAGTAGTCTTTGTATGTGTGTGTCAGTCAGTAGTCTGTGTATGTGTGTGTACGTCAGTAGTCTGTGTATGTGTGTGTACGTCAGTAGTCTGTGTATGTGTGTGTACGTTAGTAGTCTTTGTATGTGTGTGTCAGTCAGTAGTCTGTGTATGTGTGTGTACGTCAGTAGTCTGTGTATGTGTGTGTCAGTCAGTATTCTGTGTATGTGTGTGTCAGTCAGTAGTCTGTGTATGTGTGTGTACGTCAGTAGTCTGTGCATGTGTGTACGTCAGTAGTCTATGTATGTGTGTGTCAGTCAGTAGTCTGTGTATGTGTGTGTAAGTCAGTAGTCTGTGTATGTGTGTGTCAGTCAGTAGTCTGTGTATGTGTGTGTCAGTCAGAAGTCTGTGTATGTGTGTTCGTCAGTAGTCTGTGTATGTGTGTGTCAGTCAGTAGTCTGTGTATGTGTGTGTCAGTCAGTAGTCTGTGTATGTGCGTGTCATCAGTAGTCTGTTTATGTGTGTGTACGTCAGTAGTCTGTGTATGTGTGTTTCATTAGTAGTCTGTGTATTTGTGTGTACGTCAGTAGTCTGTGTATGTGTGTGTCAGTCAGTAGTCTGTGTATGTGTGTGTCAGTCAGTAGTCTGTGTATGTGTGTGTACGTCAGTAGTCTGTGTATGTGTGTGTCAGTCAGTAGTCTGTGTATGTGTGTATATGTCAGTAGTCTGTGTATGTGTGTGTCAGTCAGTAGTCTGTGTATGTGTGTGTACGTCAGTAGTCTGTGTATGTGTGTGTCAGTCAGTAGTCTGTGTATGTGTGTGTACGTCAGTCAGTACTCTGTGTTTGTGTGTGTACGTCAATAGTCTGTGTATGTGTGTGTACGTCAGTAGTCTGTGTATGTGTGTGTCTGTCAGTAGTCTGTGTATGTGTGTACGTCAGTAGTCTGTGTATGTGTTTGTACGTCAGTAGTCTGTGTACGTGTGTGTACATCAGTAGGCTGTGTATGTGTGTGTCAGTCAGTAGTCTGTGTATGTGTGTGTCAGTCAGTAGTCTGTGTATGTGTGTGTCATGCAGTAGTCTGTGTATGTGTGTACATCAGTAGTCTGTGTATGTGTGTGTCAGTCAGTAGTCTGTATATGTGTGTGTAAGTCAGTAGTCTGTGTATGTGTGTGTCAGTCAGTAGTCTGTGTATGTGTGTGAACGTCAGAAGTCTGTGTATGTGTGTGTACGTCAGTAGTCTTTGTATGTGTGTGTGTCAGTCAGTAGTCTGTGTATGTGTGTGTACGTCAGTAGTCTGTGTATGTGTGTGTCAGTCAGTAGTCTGTGTATGTGTGTGTCAGTCAGAAGTCTGTGTATGTGTGTGTTCGTCAGTAGTCTGTGTATGTGTGTGTCAGTCAGTAGTCTGTGTATGTGTGTGTCAGTCAGTAGTATGTGTATGTGTGTGTCATCAGTAGTCTGTGTATGTGTGTGTCAGTCAGTAGTCTGTGTATGTGTGTGTCAGTCAGTAGTCTGTGTATGTGTGTGTACGTCAGTAGTCTGTGTATGTGTGTGTCAGTCAGTATTCTGTGTATGTGTGTGTACGTTAGTAGTCTGTGTATGTGTCTGTACGTCAGTAGTCTGTGTATGTGTGTGTTAGTCAGTAGTCTGTGTATGTGTGTGTCAGTCAGAAGTCTGTGTATGTGTGTGTTCGTCAGTAGTCTGTGTATGTGTGTGTCAGTCAGTAGTCTGTGTATGTGCGTGTCATCAGTAGTCTGTGTATGTGTGTGTACGTCAGTAGTCTGTGCATGTGTGTAGGTCAGTAGTCTATGTATGTGTGTGTCAGTCAGTAGTCTGTGTATGTGTGTGTCAGTCAATAGTCTGTGTATGTGTGTGTCATTCAGTAGTCTGTGTATGTGTGTGTCATTCAGTAGTCTGTGTATGTGTGTACATCAGTAGTCTGTGTATGTGTGTGTACGTCAGTAGTCTGTATATGTGTGTGTGAGTCAGTAGTCTGTGTATGTGTGTGTCTGTCAGTAGTCTGTGTATGTGTGTGTACGTCAGTAGTCTGTGGATGTGTGTGTACGTCAGTAGTCTGTGTATGTGTGTGTACGTCAGTAGTCTGTGTATGTGTGTGTACGTCAGTAGTCTGTGTATGTGTGTGTACGTCAGTAGTCTGTGTATGTGTGTGTACGTCAGTAGTCTTTGTATGTGTGTGTCAGTCAGAAGTCTGTGTATGTGTGTGTCAGTCAGTAGTCTGTGTATGTGTGTGTCATGCAGTAGTCTGTGTATGTGTGTACATCAGTAGTCTGTGTATGTGTGTGTCAGTCAGTAGTCTGTATATGTGTGTGTAAGTCA
>NW_027440582.1:0-81867 GCF_031893055.1 Leptodactylus fuscus
TACAGTCTCCCCCTCTCCTTCTGTCTCTACCCCTCTTCCCTCATAGATTGTAAGCCCTCGCGGGCAGGGCCCTCTACCCCACTGTGCCAGGCGGTCATTGTTAGTATTATATCTACCTGTATATTCTGTGTATTGTATGTAACCCCCAAATGTAAAGCACCATGGAATTAATATAATAATGTACAGAGCACCATGGGATTAATATAATAATGTACAGAGCACCATGGGATTAATATAATAATGTACAGAGCACCATGGGATTAATATAATAATGTACAGCACCATGGGATTAATGGTGCTATATAAATAATAATAATAATAATAATAATTAATAAAGGGGGTCTGAGGGAATACAGGGGGGTGAGGTAATACGGGGGGTGGGAGGTAGTACGGGGGGGGTGAGGTAATACGGGGGGTGGGAGGTAGTACGGGGGGGTGAGGTAATACAGGAATACAGGGGGGTCTGAGGTCATGCTATTCTGTTCACGTTGTACACTCACCGGCCACTTTATTAGGTACACCTGTCCAACTGCTCGTTAACACTTAATTTCTAATCAGCCAATCACATGGCGGCAACTCAGTGCATTTCGGCATGTAGACATGGTCAAGACAATCTCCTGCAGCTCAAACCGAGCATCAGTATGGGGGGGAAGAAAGGTGATTTGAGTGCCTTTGAACGTGGCATGGTTGTTGGTGCCAGAAGGGCTGGTCTGAGTATTTCAGAAACTGCTGATCTACTGGGATTTTCACGCACAACCATCTCTAGGGTTTACAGAGAATGGTCCGAAAAAGAAAAAACATCCAGTGAGCGGCAGTTCTGTGGGGGGCGGAAATGCGTTGTTGATGCCAGAGGTCAGAGGAGAATGGCCAGACTGGTTCGAGCTGATAGAAAGGCAACAGTGACTCAAATAGCCACCCGTTACACCCAAGGTAGCCAGAAGAGCATCTCTGAACGCCGCACAGTACGTCCAACTTTGAGGCTACAGATGGGCTACAGCAGCAGAAGACCACACCGGGGGCCACTCCTTTCAGCTAAGAACAGGAAACTGAGGCTACAATTTGCACAAGCTCATCGAAATTGGACAATTGAAGATTGGAAAAACGTTGCCTGGTCTGATGAGTCTCGATTTCTGCTGCGACATTCGGATGGTAGGGTCAGAATTTGGCGTCAACAACATGAAAGCATGGATCCATCCTGCCTTGTATCGGTAACGGTTCAGGCTGGTGGTGGTGGTGTCATGGTGTGGGGAATATTTTCTTGGCACTCTTTGGGCCCCTTGGTACCAATTGAGCATCGTTGCAACGCCAAAGCCTACCTGAGTATTGTTGCTGACCATGTCCATCCCTTTATGAGCACAATGTACCCAACATCTGATGGCTACTTTCAGCAGGATAATGCAATGCCATGTCATAAAGCTGGAATCATCTCAGACTGGTTTCTTGAACATGACAATGAGTTCACTGTACTCCAATGGCCTCCACAGTCACCAGATCTCAATCCAATAGAGGAGCATCTTTGGGATGTGGTGGAACGGGAGATTCGCATCATGGATGTGCAGCCGACAAATCTGCGACTGCAACTGTGTGATGCCGCCATCATGTCAATATGGAGCAAAATCTCTGAGGAATGCTTCCAGCACCTTGTTGTATCTATGCCACGAAGAAATGAGGCAGTTCTGAAGGCAAAAGGGGGTCCAACCCGTTACTAGCATGGTGTACCTAATAAAGTGGCCGGTGAGTGTATATTCCTGTATATTGGGGGGGTGTAAGCTTTGTATTGCTTACAAGTTATGACGAGCTCTCTCATGGTCTCCTGCTCCACCTGTAGTGCTCTTATGAGGGGTTGTCGCTGTCTGGAGATTGACTGTTGGGACGGAGATGAGGATGAGCCGGTCGTCTATCACGGTCACACATTAACCAGTAAACTCCTCTTCAGGACTGTCATCTCTGTCATTGGACATTACGCCTTCCAGGTCAGCTGGGAAGGGGGGGGGGGGGGGTGAGAAACCTGCACCTTACATTGTCAGGGTCCCACATAGTTGTCAGGGGCTCACGTTGTTGTCTTCGGGTCTCATGTTGTAGTCTTTGGTTCTCACACTGTTGTCAGGGTCTCACGTTGTTGCCTTTGGGTCTTATGTTGCTGTCTTTGGTTCTCACACTGTTGTTAGGGTCTCATGTTGTCTTCAGATCTTATGTTGTTGTCTTTGGGTCTCAAGTTGTTGTCAGGGTCTCATATTGTTGTCTTCGAGTCTCATGTTGTTGCTTTTGAGTCTCACGTTGTCTTTGACTCTCATGTTGTTGTGTTTGGGTCTCACATTGTTGTGTTCAGGTCTCACATTGTTGTTTGGGTCTCACGTTGTTGTCTTTGGATCTCACTTTGGTGTTAGGGTTTCATGCTATTGTCTTTGAGTCTCACATTGTCGTGTTCGGGTCTAACGTTGTTGTCAGGGTCTCTTGTTGTTGTCTTCGAGTCTCATGTTGTTGTCTTTGGGTCTCACATTGTTGTCAGGGTCTCACGTTGTTGTCAGGGTCTCACGTTGTTGTCTTCGAGTCTCACATTGTTGTGTTCACGTCTCATGTTGTTGTGTTCGGGTCTCATGTTGTTGTGTTCGGGTCTAACGTTGTTGTGTTTGGGTCTTGCGTTGTTGTCAGGGTTTCATGTTATTGTCTTTGGGTCTCACATTGTTGTGTTCGGGTTTCACGTTGTTGTGTTCAGGTTTCACATTGTTGTCTGCGTCTCATGTTGTTGTCTTTGGGTCTCACGTTGTTGTCAGGGTCTCACGTTGTTGTGAGGGTCTCATGTTGCTGTCTTTGGGTCTCACATTGTTGTCATCGGGTCTTATGTTGTTGTCTTTGGGTCTCAAGTTGTCAGGGTCTCACATTGTTGTCTTCAAGTCTCACGTTGTGGTCTTTGACTCTCACGTTGTGTTCGGGTCTCACATTGTTGTGTTCGGGTCTCACATTGTTGTGGTCGGGTCTCACGTTGTTGTCAGGGTCTCATGTTGTTGTCTGAGTCTCATGTTGTTGTCTGTGAGTCTCATGTTGTGGTCTTTGGGTCTCACGTTGTTGTCTTCGAGTCTTTCATTGTTGTCTTCAAGTCTCACATTGTTCTCTTCGAATCTCACATTGTTGTGTTCGGGTCTCACATTGTTGTGTTCAGGTCTCACATTGTTGTGTTCAAGTCTCACATTGTTGTGTTCAAGTCTCACATTGTTGTCTTCTATTCTCATGTTGTGGTCTTCGAATCTCACGTTGTTGTGTTCAGGTGTCACATTGTTGTGTTCGGGTCTCACATTGTTGTCTTTGCGTCTCAAGTTGTTATCTTTGGGTCTCACACTGTTGTCAGGGTTTCATGTTATTGTCTTTGGGTCTCACGTTGTTGTCAGGGTCTCATGTTGTTGTCTTCGAGTCTCACATTGTTGTGTTCAAGTCTCATATTGTTGACTTTCGTCTCATGTTGTTGTCTTTGGATCTCACATTGTTGTCAGTGTTTCATGTTGTTGTCTTTGGGTCTCACGTTGTTGTCTTTGGGTCTCATGTTGTTGTCTTTGGGACTCACGTTGTTGCCTTTGAGTCTCACATGGTTGTGTTCGGGTCTCACGTTGTTGTGTTTGTGTCTCACATTGTTGGCTTTGAGTCTAACATTGTTGTCTTCCTCTCCTCAGGCCTCACCGTATCCGCTTATCTTGTCGCTGGAGAATCACTGCTCACCCCGTCAGCAGGAGGTGATGGCCAAACACTTGACTTCCATTCTGGGAGAACGACTGCTCACCACGACAGTCCCTGAGTCAGGCTCCCGATTCCTGCCGTCCCCCGAGGTGATCAACAAGACCCCTCCTTGAATGAGAGCGATGCGGTGCGTGATATCACGTAAAAGGTTTATAGATCTCATTATTATGTCCCCAGACTCTTATAGGTAAAATCCTGGTAAAACACAAGAAGGTGGGGCCCACCCAGAGCTCCGCCCCCAGCACCCCCAGCCAGGTTGGAGAATGTGTGGAGCAGGCCAAAAATACAAAGAAGATAAAATTCTATCTGAAGATCCGGAGAAAAATTGCAGAGCCAAAAATAACCCAGGTGACCCAAGAGTCTCTAAGTGTCAGTGTTTGCCCCGTCCCTGTCGTCTGGTTATCAATGGATCTTCTATCTCAGGGGACACAGATCCATGCACCATCTATGTCACCAGAGACCTCTAGTGGAGGGGAAGCGGCTCCTAGACGTAGGGGTCAGTTCCTCAGGGGTTTAGTAAAATGGACCTTCCCTTTCTGGACTTCTTAAGAATGGCAGATATGAAGATGTGGTTCTTCAGCAAGTGGTCCCCAGTGCTGGAGGTCCTTCAGCTGTAAGTCCATGTAGGATCTGACTACCCCATCACTGGACACTTCATTATTGTCCATGTGGGTGGAGATCATCCCATTGATTGGTTTCTTCATCAAGGATCCTTTGATGGATGGGGTCAGTACGTGGCGTTGGCCACAGTCATACTGATTTGATGCATTCAGCAAATCCCCAGCCTCTGTCTCTTTTCTGTTATGTTGCCCCCCTGCATCTGCCCCGTTATCCCAATACTGATAATCTTACAGTTCTTGGTCTCCTCCAGACATGATGCGGCCACCACCATATTTCACTATAGGGATGGCATTGGGCAGGTAATGGGCAGGGTCTGGTCTCCTCCAGACATGATACAGCCACCACTAGGTAGGGATGGTATTGGGCAGGTGATGGGCGCTGCTTGGTCTCCTCCAGACATGATACGGCCACCACTAGGTAGGGATGGTATTGGGCAGGTGACGGGTGATGCTTGGTCTCCTCCAGACATGATGCGGCCACCACCATATTTCACTATAGAGATGGCATTGGGCAGGTGACGGGTGATGCTTGGTCTCCTCCAGACATGATACGGCCACCACCAGGTAGGGATGGCCTTGGGCAGGTGACGGGTGGTGCTTGGTCTCCTCCAGACATGATGCAGCCACCACCAGGTAGGGATGGCCTTGGGCAGGTGACGGGTGGTGCTTGGTCTCCTCCAGACATGATACGGCCACCACCAGGTAGGGATGGCCTTGGACAGGTGACGGGTGGTGCTTGGTCTCCTCCAGACATGATGCGGCCACCACCAGGCTTCACTGTAGAGATGGTATTGGGCAGGTGACGGGTGGTGCTTGGTCTTCTCCAGACATGATGTGGCCAATACCAGGTAGGGATGGCACTGAGCAGGTGACGGGTGGTGCTTGGTCTCCTCCAGACATGATGCGGCCACCACCAGGTAGGGATGGCCTTGGACAGGTGACGGGTGGTGCTTGGTCTCCTCCAGACATGATGCGGCCACCACCAGGCTTCACTGTAGAGATGGTATTGGGCAGGTGACGGGTGGTGCTTGGTCTCCTCCAGACATGATGTGGCCAATACCAGGTAGGGATGGCCTTGGACAGGTGAAGGGTGATGCTTGGTCTCCTCCAGACATGATGCAGCCACCACCAGGCTTCACTGTAGGGATTGTATTGGGCAGGTGATGATCGGTGCCTGGTCTCCTCCAGACATGATGCGGCCACCACCAGGCTTCACTGTAGGGATTGTATTGGGCAGGTGATGATCGGTGCCTGGTCTCCTCCAGACATGATGCGGCCACCACCAGGCTTCACTGTAGGGATGGTCTTGAGCAGGTGACGGGTGGTGCTTGGTCTCCTCCAGACATGATGCGGCCACCACCAGGTAGGGATGGCATTGGGCAGGTGACTGGTTGGTGCTTGGTCTCCAGACATGATGCGGCCACCACCAGAGTTGGCTTTCCTCCAGTCTTGGTTTCCTCGGAGAGTCCTTCAGGTGATGTCTTGGGCTTTCCTGTGTCTCTTATTGAGCTGCGGCTTCATCTTGACAGGTGGACTCTGATCTAAGAGTAGAAAGATCTCAGAAATGATCCAGAAATGGCCTCCTAGTTCCCTTGTGTCCAGTGTTTTGTTTCCACCTCCTTATAATGGAGTATTGGGCCGAGCTCCCGAATCGTTTGTCCGCCCCTTCTCGCCTCACTTCTCCTTCACATCTTGAGCTTCAGCGCAGCAGGAAATAACGACATATGTGTGAGGCGGATGTATGGGGGACGGTGGAACGTGCTCAGTGTCACCGATGGGAAGGAGAAGACCAGAGCTCCATAACCTGACACTGTGCGGTTCTTACATCTAGAACAGAATGCCAGAACTACAGTGAAGACTGACACAGTGCAGATATCCTGTAACAGCCCCAGCCATGGACTCTCAGACGTTCAGTACCTGTTCAGACTGTCGGTATCAGACTCATCTCCGCCGTTTTTTCTCAGGTACAAAAAACGGAGCTCGCCATGGCGCTGTCGGATCTTGTCATTTACACGCAATCTAAGAAGTTCATCAGTTTCCAACATTCCAGAGAACATCAGAAGTTTTATGAGAACAATTCTCTGTCGGAGCAGGAAGCCAAAAAACTGTCGCGTCACTCAGGTAAGTCGCCTTGTCCCACTGTGACTCCTCCCCCTAGCTCTGTCGTCTGAGCGCCATTATTATTGATGTGGGGTCACTCAGGGCAGAATAGAAGAGAGGAGGAGCATAGCAGAGGGGAGGAGCAGAGAGCGAGGAGAGGGGAGGAGTAAGGGAGAGCGGAGGAGCAGAGAGCGAGGGGAGGAGCAGAGGAGAGGGGAGGAGCAGAGGAGAGGGGAGGAGCAGGGGAGAGGGGAGGAGCAGAGAGCGAGGAGAGGGGAGGAGCAGGGGAGAGGGGAGGAGCAGAGAGCGAAGAGAGGGGAGGAGCAGGGGAGGAGCAGAGAGCGAGGGGAGGAGCAGAGGAGAGGGGAGGAGCAGGGGAGAGGGGAGGAGCAGAGAGCGAGGAGAGGGGAGGAGTAAGGGAGAGTGGAGGAGCAGAGAGCGAGGGGAGGAGCAGAGGAGAGGGGAGGAGCAGGGGAGAGGGGAGGAGCAGAGAGCGAGGAGAGGGGAGGAGCATAGCAGAGGGGAGGAGCAGAGAGCGAGGAGAGGGGAGGAGTAAGGGAGAGTGGAGGAGCAGAGAGCGAGGGGAGGAGCAGAGGAGAGGGGAGGAGCAGGGGAGAGGGGAGGAGCAGAGAGCGAGGAGAGGGGAGGAGCATAGCAGAGGGGAGGAGCAGAGAGCGAGGAGAGGGGAGGAGTAAGGGAGAGTGGAGGAGCAGAGAGCGAGGGGAGGAGCAGAGGAGAGGGGAGGAGCAGGGGAGAGGGGAGGAGCAGAGAGCGAGGAGAGGGGAGGAGCATAGCAGAGGGGAGGAGCAGAGAGCGAGGAGAGGGGAGGAGTAAGGGAGAGTGGAGGAGCAGAGAGCGAGGGGAGGAGCAGAGGAGAGGGGAGGAGCAGGGGAGAGGGGAGGAGCAGAGAGCGAGGAGAGGGGAGGAGCATAGCAGAGGGGAGGAGCAGAGAGCGAGGAGAGGGGAGGAGTAAGGGAGAGTGGAGGAGCAGAGAGCGAGGGGAGGAGCAGAGGAGAGGGGAGGAGCAGGGGAGAGGGGAGGAGCAGAGAGCGAGCAGAGGGGAGGAGTAAGGGAGAGTGGAGGAGCAGAGAGCGAGGGGAGGGGAGGAGCAGGGGAGAGGGGAGGAGCAGAGAGCGAGGAGAGGGGAGGAGCAGGGGAGAGGGGAGGAGCAGAGAGCGAAGAGAGGGGAGGAGCAGGGGAGGAGCAGAGAGCGAGGAGAGGGGAGGAGCAGGGGAGAGGGGAGGAGGAGGAGAGAGGGGAGGAGCAGGGGAGAGGGGAGGAGCAGAGAGCGAGGAGAGGGGAGGAGCAGGGGAGAGGGGAGGAGCAGAGAGCGAGGAGAGGGGAGGAGCAGGGGAGAGGGGAGGAGCAGAGAGCGAGGAGAGGGGAGGAGCAGGGGAGAGGGGAGGAGCAGAGAGCGAGGAGAGGGGAGGAGTAAGGGAGAGTGGAGGAGCAGAGAGCGAGGGGAGGAGCAGAGGAGAGGGGAGGAGCAGGGGAGAGGGGAGGAGCAGAGAGCGAGGAGAGGGGAGGAGCATAGCAGAGGGGAGGAGCAGAGAGCGAGGAGAGGGGAGGAGTAAGGGAGAGTGGAGGAGCAGAGAGCGAGGGGAGGAGCAGAGGAGAGGGGAGGAGCAGGGGAGAGGGGAGGAGCAGAGAGCGAGCAGAGGGGAGGAGTAAGGGAGAGTGGAGGAGCAGAGAGCGAGGGGAGGGGAGGAGCAGGGGAGAGGGGAGGAGCAGAGAGCGAGGAGAGGGGAGGAGCAGGGGAGAGGGGAGGAGCAGAGAGCGAAGAGAGGGGAGGAGCAGGGGAGAGGGGAGGAGGAGGAGAGAGGGGAGGAGCAGGGGAGAGGGGAGGAGCAGAGAGCGAGGAGAGGGGAGGAGCAGGGGAGAGGGGAGGAGCAGAGAGCGAGGAGAGGGGAGGAGCAGGGGAGAGGGGAGGAGCAGAGAGCGAGGAGAGGGGAGGAGCAGGGGAGAGGGGAGGAGCAGAGAGCGAGGAGAGGGGAGGAGCAGGGGAGAGGGGAGGAGCAGAGAGCGAGGAGAGGGGAGGAGCAGAGAGCGAGGAGAGGGGAGGAGTAAGGGAGAGTGGAGGAGCAGAGAGCAAGGGGAGGAGCAGAGGAGAGGGGAGGAGCAGGGGAGAGGGGAGGAGCAGAGAGCGAGGAGAGGGGAGGAGCAGGGGAGAGGGGAGGAGCAGAGAGCGAAGAGAGGGGAGGAGCAGGGGAGGAGCAGAGAGCGAGGAGAGGGGAGGAGCAGGGGAGAGGGGAGGAGGAGGAGAGAGGGGAGGAGCAGGGGAGAGGGGAGGAGCAGAGAGCGAGGAGAGGGGAGGAGCAGGGGAGAGGGGAGGAGCAGAGAGCGAGGAGAGGGGAGGAGCAGGGGAGAGGGGAGGAGCAGAGAGCGAGGAGAGGGGAGGAGCAGGGGAGAGGGGAGGAGCAGAGAGCGAGGAGAGGGGAGGAGCAGGGGAGAGGGGAGGAGCAGAGAGCGAGGAGAGGGGAGGAGCAGAGAGCGAGGAGAGGGGAGGAGTAAGGGAGAGTGGAGGAGCAGAGAGCAAGGGGAGGAGCAGAGGAGAGGGGAGGAGCAGGGGAGAGGGGAGGAGCAGAGAGCGAGGAGAGGGGAGGAGCAGGGGAGAGGGGAGGAGCAGAGAGCGAAGAGAGGGGAGGAGCAGGGGAGGAGCAGAGAGCGAGGAGAGGGGAGGAGCAGGGGAGAGGGGAGGAGGAGGAGAGAGGGGAGGAGCAGGGGAGAGGGGAGGAGCAGAGAGCGAGGAGAGGGGAGGAGCAGGGGAGAGGGGAGGAGCAGAGAGCGAGGAGAGGGGAGGAGCAGGGGAGAGGGGAGGAGCAGAGAGCGGGGAGAGGGGAGGAGAGAAGCAGGGGAGCAAGGAGAAGGGAAGAGCAGGGGAGAGGGGAGAGGGGCGGAGGGTTTTTATGTTAAACTTTGGGTGCAAATTGAGGGGGAACATAAAACTGGGGTGGCAAATGAATGGTGTGTAATAACCTCGTGGCAGATGAAGGGAGTGGGGACATTAAATGGGGGAGATTAAGAGGGGCATTAAACTGAGGACAGCTGGAGGGGGACATTAAAAGTTAGTGGTCATTGGACGGAGAAAATAAGCTCGGAGCAATTGGAAAGGGACATTAAACTGGGGACAACATGTCCCCCTCCAGCTGCCCCAGTTTAGTGTCTCCCCTATTTGCCCCCAATTTAAACTGGAGCACCAGGAGAGGGACTTAATACTGCGGAGAGATTGGAGAGGAACATGATACTGTGGGGACATATAGTGTACGGGTGACTGTCGGGGCATTACACTGAATGGGGGCACAAAGAAAAATGAATGAGAATGGGCGGAGTCAACATAGAAGTGGGTGGGGCTCATTTTGGCAGGGCTCACATAGTGCACTGCACATTTTTTCCCTCTAGTTGGGAGGTATTACCACAAAGGCCCGAAGCCTGCTAGGAGTAACATGGGATCCAGGAGAGGTGAGTAACGGATTCTGCGTGTGACTATACTGCACGGCTAGCTGCAACGGAATACTGATACAGCGCAGCGGCATCCCGACACGGCGTTACGCTCCGGATTAGACCTAAACGAATGGGCCTAAATGGGAGGGAGTCTCACGGAGCAGAATCTGCGGCAAGATAGGGCATGTCGCTTCTTCTCTCTGCTACTCACTACTGAAGTTCATGGAGCCGTGTCTGGTGAACAGACCCTAAGAGTGTTTATTCTGCGTCTTCACCTCCCGAGTCTCCGATTATTACAGTCGGCAGTTGTTGGGGTTCGCGGGCCTGGGCTTCTGTGTCCTATAGCAGGATTGGGGGTCGGCCATGAGCAGGCCTGGGGATAGGTCGGGAATAGCTGTGTCCTCACTCCCTCGCTGCGATCCCCTGATGGAGCTGTGTCTTCACCGGCCTATAAGACGTCTCAGCGCAGGTTTGATGACATCATAGTATCTCCGCGCAGGTCTAGGCCGGCCCGGGTCCGCACAGTTTGGTTTTCAGAGCGGCCTCTCTTGGGCTGATTTAGGCCCCTCCGAAAGTGCCGCCTGACTCCGCCTCATGAGAGGTGGGAGGGGGCGATCGCTGGGGTTGGGGTCAGCATAATAATCCGAACCTTTCCCCTCCAGCCCAGGAATTCATCCAACACACCCGAAACTTCATCACCAGGATTTACCCCAAAGGCTCCAGAACCGATTCTTCCAACTTCTTACCCCAAGAATTCTGGAACGTGGGCTGTCAGATGGGTGAGTGCGCGGCGCAGGCGGAGGGGGGAGACACTGCTGCAGCCGGTCTGTAATACTCACATTCCGGGTCTGGTCACTGCTGTCTTGGGACTCTTGCGCTTGCTCTGGGGTTACCATGGTAACAGATCACATGTCTCCTCCGTAGTCGCTCTGAACTTCCAGACGCCGGGCGTAGCGATGGATCTGCAGGACGGGCGATTCCTGGATAATGGCAGATGCGGCTACGTCCTGAAGCCGGAATATCTGAGGACAGAGGGCGGCCGCTTCCATCCGCATGCGCAGAGACACAGGACGCGGCCCATGTTCTTTACTATCAAGGTATCGCCCAATACCCACCACAGTGCTGTAGATCCTCTGTGCTGCAGGGGCACATACCTGGGTACAGCACTGGTTGCCCCTCACCAGGACCCCTGTGTTTGGCAGGTGATCAGCGGATTCCTCCTGCCCCACCGAAGCTTCTCCAAGACCAACACGACCAGCCTGATAGTGACGGTGGAAATCTACGGGACTCCGGCCGACGAGGGACGCAAGCAGACCTACGAGGTGAAGAACAACGGTAAGAAGTGCGGAGGCGTCCAGGGGCCCCAACACCAGACCTGGGCAGGCAAGGGTGCCCTCTGCTGGCCACCCCCGGGAGTGCAGGATGAACACAAGTCCACAGGTGACCCCAAAATCCAGGAAAACACATCTATACAGTGACCATATAGTGGTATATAGCGGCTGTATACAGGGCTCTACAGTGGTATATAGCGGCTGTATACAGGGCTCTACAGTGGTATATAGCGGCTGTATACAGTGACCATATAGTGGTATATAGCGGCTGTATACAGGGCTCTACAGTGGTATATAGCGGCTGTATACAGTGACCATATAGTGGTATATAGCGGCTGTATACAGGGCTCTACAGACAGTATACAGTGACCATATAGTGGTATATAGCGGCTGTATACAGGGCTCTACAGTGGTATATAGCGGCTGTATACAGTGACCATATAGTGGTATATAGCGGCTGTATACAGGGCTCTACAGACAGTATACAGTGACCATATAGTGGTATATAGCGGCTGTATACAGGGCTCTACAGTGGTATATAGCGGCTGTATACAATGACCATATAGTGGTATATAGCGGCTGTATACAGGGCTCTACAGACAGTATACAGTGACCATATAGTGGTATATAGCGGCTGTATACAGGGCTCTACAGTGGTATATAGCGGCTGTATACAAGGCTCTACAGTGGTATATAGCGGCTGTATACAGGGCTCTACAGTGGTATATAGCGGCTGTATACAGTGACCATATAGTGGTATATAGCGGCTGTATACAGGGCTCTACAGTGGTATATAGCGGCTGTATACAATGACCATATAGTGGTATATAGCGGCTGTATACAGGGCTCTACAGTGGTATATAGCGGCTGTATACAATGACCATATAGTGGTATATAGCGGCTGTATACAGGGCTCTACAGTGGTATATAGCGGCTGTATACAATGACCATATAGTGGTATATAGCGGCTGTATACAATGACCATATAGTGGTATATAGCGGCTGTATACAGGGCTCTACAGACAGCATACAGTGACCATATAGTGGTATATAGCGGCTGTATACAGTGACCATATAGTGGTATATAGCGGCTGTATACAGTGACCATATAGTGGTATATAGCGGCTGTATACAGGGCTCTACAGTGGTATATAGCGGCTGTATACAGGGCTCTACAGACAGTATACAGTGACCATATAGTGGTATATAGCGGCTGTATACAGTGACCATATAGTGGTATATAGCGGCTGTATACAAGGCTCTACAGACAGTATACAGTGACCATATAGTGGTATAAAGCGGCTGTATACAGTGACCATATAGTGGTATATAGCGGCTGTATACAGGGCTCTAAAGTGGTATATAGCGGCTGTATACAGGGCTCTACAGTGGTATATAGCGGCTGTATACAGGGCTCTACAGTGGTATATAGCGGCTGTATACAGGGCTCTACAGTGGTATATAGCGGCTGTATACAGGGCTCTACAGTGGTATATAGCGGCTGTATACAGGGCTCTACAGTGGTATATAGCGGCTGTATACAGGGCTCTACAGTGGTATATAGCGGCTGTATACAGGGCTCTACAGTGGTATATAGCGGCTGTATACAGGGCTCTACAGTGGTATATAGCGGCTGTATACAGGGCTCTACAGTGGTATATAGCGGCTGTATACAGGGCTCTACAGTGGTATATAGCGGCTGTATACAGGGCTCTACAGTGGTATATAGCGGCTGTATACAGGGCTCTACAGTGGTATATAGCGGCTGTATACAGGGCTCTACAGTGGTATATAGCGGCTGTATACAATGACCACATGTAACTACAGCTTGGTCCTACACACGTCTATGTGACATCACTATATACAGACAGCGTGCGATATACACAGCCACATGTATACACCACACAGGGAGCTCCGTACACTGTCTGATCAGCCTGTTCCGTGGTCGTTGCAGCCTTTAACCCCCAGTGGGCGCAGTCGCTGACCTTCTCTGTCCAGGTGCCGGAGCTGGCGCTGTTGCGCTTCTGTCTGGAGGATCGGTCACCACTCGGTAGCAGCGAGCTCCTGGGTCAGTACACGCTGCCACTGACCAGCCTGGGCAAAGGTAAGGGGTCACATACTTCTGCTGATAGAATGGCCATGGGGGCGGGGTCTAATAATGGTAGCCGTCCCCGCCCCCTCTCGGCCCAGCACGTTGCAGTGTCCTGACTTCTGTCTCGCAGGATATCGTCACGTTCCTCTGCTGAACAAGCACGGCCAGAGCCTCGCGCCCGCCTGTCTGTATGTGCACGTCTGGTATCCGTAACCGCCACCGCCGCCGTGATGTCATCTACCATAAAACCAAGGACTGCTGTACAAGCTGCGTGTAGCGGTGTAGTGTATAGGGCGGGGGGCTCACACTATAACCATACCTCCCAACTTTTGAAGAACCGAAAGAGGGACAAAATTTAGCCCCGCCCACTCATTAATTTTCCATGTGCCCGCACACAGTATAATCCTCCTACAGTCACCCGTAAATTATATGTCCCCCCTCTATCTCTCCTCCAGTTTCATATACACCCTTCATCTGCCCCCAGATTAATGTCCCCTCCATCTCTGCCCCCAGTGTCATGCCGTCCCCTCCATCTCTGCCCCCAGTGTCATGCCGTCCCCTCCATCTCTGCCCCCAGTGTCACGCCGTCCTCTCCATCTCTGCCCCCAGTGTCACGCCGTCCTCTCCTTCATCTGCCCCCAGTGTCACGCCGTCCCCTCCATCTCTGCCCCCAGTGTCATGCCGTCCCCTCCATCTCTTCCCCCAGTGTCATGCCGTCCCCTCCATCTCTGCCCCCAGTGTCACGCCGTCCCCTCCATCTCTGCCCCCAGTGTCACGCCGTCCCCTCCATCTCTGCCCCCAGTGTCACGCCGTCCTCTCCTTCATCTGCCCCCAGTGTCACGCCGTCCCCTCCATCTCTGCCCCCAGTGTCACGCCGTCCCCTCCATCTCTTCCCCCAGTGTCACGCCGTCCCCTCCATCTCTGCCCCCAGTGTCACGCCGTCCCCTCCATCTCTGCCCCCAGTGTCACGCCGTCCCCTCCATCTCTGCCCCCAGTGTCACGCCGTCCCCTCCATCTCTGCCCCCAGTGTCACGCCGTCCCCTCCATCTCTGCCCCCAGTGTCACGCCGTCCCCTCCATCTCTGCCCCCAGTGTCACGCCGTCCCCTCCATCTCTGCCCCCAGTGTCATGCCGTCCCCTCCATCTCCACCTGAACCTGTGTCAGCTCCTCGCTTCAGCCGCATATGTGTCCTCTGGACGCAGATCGGAGTTGAAATTGGGACATACCTCCCTCCAATTGGGACCGCGGGACATGTCACCCAAATCGTGAATGTCCTGTGGAAATCGGGACGGTTGGGAGGTATGACAGTGTGTGTGGTGTCTGTAGCACGTGTATACAGTGTGTGTGTGTATACAATGTGTGTGGTGGCTGTAGCACATGTGTATACAGTGTATATCTCTCTATATTATAAAAATGAATTCTTGTCTGTCTGTTCTCTAATGCGAACCAAACGACTGGACCGATCTTCACCAAATTTGGTACAGAGATACTTCAGGTATCCGGGAAGGTTTAAGACGAGACTCCAACTCGCTCGGACGTACCGTTGCTGAGATACAGCATTCCAAACACAATGCCCCCCCCCCCCCCCCCCTTAGCCAATACAAACCTGCAAGACTTTCACTCATATTCCAACTGCAATACACACGGTCACTCCACATGCACAATACAACACTGATATCCAAACTGAGATACACGCATCAGAGGATTAGATACACAGGTCAGCGCACAGTATCACACGCCAGAGGATTAGATACACACGTCTGCACACAGTCCCACACACAGGTGGATTAAATACGCGCTTCTGCACACAGTTCCACACACTGAAGGATTTGATATGTGCGTCTGCACACAGTTCCACATGCCGTAGGATTAGATACACGCGTCTGCACACAGTACCACATGCAGTAGGATTAGATACGCATGTCTGCACACAGTTCCACATGCCGTAGGATTAGATACACACGTCTGCACACAGTTCCACATGCCGTAGGATTAGATACACACGTCTGCACACAGTACCACATGCAGTAGGATTAGATACGTGCGTCTACACACCGTACCAAATGCCGTAGGATTAGATACGCGCCTCTTCACACAATACCACATGGGAGGATTAGATACGTGTGTGCACACAATACCACATGGGAGGATTAGATACGTGTGTGCACACATTACCACACTTTGCAGGATTATATACATGCCTCTGCACACAGTACCACAAGCCAGAGAATTAGATACACGTCTCAGCACACAGTATCACACAGGGGAGAATTAGATACACGCATCTGCACACAGTACCACACACCAGAGGATTAGATACGCGCGTCTGCACACAGTTCCACATGGCATAGGATTAGATACATGCGTCTGCACACAGTACCACACGCCAGAGGATTAGATACGCGTCTCAGCACACAGTACCACACAGGGAGGATTATATACGCACATCTGAACACAGTACCACACGCCAGAGGATTAGATACACGCGTCTGCACACAGTACCACATGCCGTAGGATTAGATACGCGCGTCTACACACAATTCCACACGCCGTAGGATTAGATACACACCTCTTCAGACAATACCACACAGGGGAGGATTAGATACGTGTGTCTGAATACAGTACCACACTTTGTAGGATTAGATACATGCCTCTGCACACAGTACCACAAGCCAAAGAATTAGATACGCGTCTCAGCACACAGTACCACACAGGGAGGATTAGATACGCACGTCTGCACACAGTACCACACGCCAGAGGATTAGATACATGCGTCTGCACACAGTACCACACGGGGAGGATTAGATACGCGCCTCTTCACACAATACCACACAGGGGAGGATTAGATATGTGTGTCTGCACACAGTACCACAAACCAGAGAATTAGATACGTGTCTAAGTACACTGTACCACACGGGGAGGATTAGATATGCGCGTCTGCACACAGTACCACAGGATTAGATATACGCGTCTGCTTACAGTTCCACATGCCAGACGATTAGATACGCACATCTTCACACAGTTGTACACGCCATAGGATTAGATACACGCATCTGCATACAGTACCACATGCTGTAGGATTAGATACGTGCGTCTACACACAGTTACACACGCCGTTGGATTAGATAAGCGCCTCTTCACACAATACCACACAGGGGAGGATTAGATACGTGCATCTGAACACAGTACCTCAAGCCAGAGGATTAGATACACCTGTCTGCACACAGTACCACATGCCAGATAATTAGATACGCGTCTCAGCACACAGTACCACACAGGGGAGGATTAGATACGCGCATCTGCACACAGTACCTCAAGCCAGAGGATTAGATACACCTGTCTGCACACAGTAGCACATGCCAGAGGATTAGATACGCGCGTCTGCACATAGTACCACATGCCGTAAGATTAGATATGCACGTCTGCACACAGTTTCACTTACCGGAGGATTAGATACGTGCCTCTTCACACAATGCCATATGGGGAAGGATTAGATACACACATCTGCACACAGTACCACACGCCGGAGGATTAGATATGTGCATCTGCACAAAGTACCACACCAACAAGGATTAGATACTTGCGTCTAAACACAGTACTACACGGGGAAGGATTAGATACAGCTTTACTCCAGGTATCCATAACAACTGATCACAGGTTTTTCACTGATAGCCAAAATGAGATCCACATAATGACATGACGCTTATGGACACACACACAAACCACATACACAATACACAAGTGCAAAACTGGACAATTCTTATGGGGCCACTACACAAACATAACATGTAATATACCCGTGTGAAGCCGCCTCCTCCCTCTAGTATATATATATATATATATATATATATATATATATATATATGAAGAATAAAAGGACAAAACACTAATTTACTAATTTTATTAACCTTGAATAAAAAAATTGAAATGTTAAAATGCAAAATTCCCCACAGTAATAAAAACCTGAGAAATTCCCAGAGAGCGGCCCCCCGCGTGACATCATCCCCAGAGAGCAGCGGCCCCCCCGCGTGACATCATCTACAGAGAGCAGCGGCCACCCCCCAAGTGACATCATCCCCAGAGAGCAGCCGCCCCCCACGTGACATCATCTACAGAGAGCGGCCGCCCCCCACGTGACATCATCTACAGAGAGCAGCCGCCCCCCACGTGACATCATCTACAGAGAGCAGCGGCCACCCCCCACGTGACATCATCTACAGAGAGCAGCGGCCACCCCCTGCGTGACATCATCTACAGAGAGCAGCGGCCACCACCCACGTGACATCATCTACAGAGAGCGGCCGCCCCCCACGTGACATCATCTACAGAGAGCGGCCGCCCCCGACGTGACATCATCCCCAGAGAGCAGCGGCCACCCCCCAAGTGACATCATCCCCAGAGAGCAGCCGCCCCCCACGTGACATCATCTACAGAGAGCGGCCGCCCCCCACGTGACATCATCTACAGAGAGCAGCGGCCACCCCCCAAGTGACATCATCCCCAGAGAGCAGCGGCCCCCCCGCGTGACATCATCTACAGAGAGCAGCGGCCACCCCCTGCGTGACATCATCTACAGAGAGCAGCGGCCACCCCCCAAGTGACATCATCCCCAGAGAGCAGCCGCCCCCCACGTGACATCATCTACAGAGAGCGGCCGCCCCCCACGTGACATCATCTACAGAGAGCAGCGGCCACCCCCCAAGTGACATCATCCCCAGAGAGCAGCGGCCCCCCCGCGTGACATCATCTACAGAGAGCAGCGGCCACCCCCTGCGTGACATCATCTACAGAGAGCAGCGGCCACCCCCCAAGTGACATCATCCCCAGAGAGCAGCCGCCCCCCACGTGACATCATCTACAGAGAGCGGCCGCCCCCCACGTGACATCATCTACAGAGAGCAGCCGCCCCCCACGTGACATCATCTACAGAGAGCAGCGGCCACCCCCCGCGTGACATCATCCCCAGAGAGCAGCCGCCCCCCACGTGACATCATCTACAGAGAGCAGCGGCCACCCCCCGCGTGACATCATCCCCAGAGAGCAGCCGCCCCCCACGTGACATCATCTACAGAGAGCAGCGGCCACCCCCCGCGTGACATCATCCCCAGAGAGCAGCCGCCCCCCACGTGACATCATCTACAGAGAGCAGCGGCCACCCCCCGCGTGACATCATCCCCAGAGAGCAGCGGCCCCCCCGCGTGACATCATCTACAGAGAGCAGCGGCCACCACCCACGTGACATCATCCCCAGAGAGCAGCCGCCCCCCACGTGACATCATCCCCAGAGAGCAGCGGCCACCCCCCGCGTGACATCATCCCCAGAGAGCAGCGGCCACCCCACGCGTGACATCATCTACAGAGAGCGGCCGCCCCCGACGTGACATCATCCCCAGAGAGCGGCCGCCCACGTGACATCATCCACAGAGAGCGGCCGCCCCCCACGTGACTTCATCTACAGAGAGCAGTCGCCCCCCCCCCCGCGTGACATCATCCCCAGAGAGCAGCGGCCACCCCCCGCGTGACATCATCTACAGAGAGCGGCCGCCCCCCACGTGACATCATCTACAGAGAGCAGCCGCCCCCCCCGCGTGACATCATCCCCAGAGAGCGGCGGCCACCACCCACGTGACATCATCCCCAGAGAGCAGCGGCCACCCCCCACGTGACATCATCCCCAGAGAGCGGCCGCCCCCCACGTGACATCATCTACAGAGAGCGGCCGCCCCCGACGTGACATCATCCCCAGAGAGCAGCGGCCACCACCCACGTGACATCATCTACAGAGAGCAGCGGCCACCACCCACGTGACATCATCCCCAGAGAGCGGCCGCCCCCCACGTGACATCATCTACAGAGAGCAGCCGCCCCCCCCCCCCCGCGTGACATCATCCCCAGAGAGCAGCGGCCACCCCCCGCGTGACATCATCTACAGAGAGCAGCGGCCACCACCCACGTGACATCATCCCCAGAGAGCAGCGGCCACCACCCACGTGACATCTACAGAGAGCAGCGGCCACCCCCCACGTGACATCATCCCCAGAGAGCAGCGGCCACCCCCCGCGTGACATCATCTACAGAGCGCAGCGGCCACCACCCGCGTGACATCATCTACAGAGAGCAGCGGCCACCCCCCCGCGTGACATCATCTACAGAGCGCAGCGGCCACCACCCACGTGACATCATCCACAGAGAGCAGCGCCCCCCCCCCCCGCGTGACATCATCTACAGAGAGCAGCGGCCACCCCCCGCGTGACATCATCTACAGAGAGCAGCGGCCACCACCCACGTGACATCATCCCCAGAGAGCAGCGGCCACCACCCATGTGACATCATCTACAGAGAGCGGCCGCCCCCCACGTGACATCATCTACAGAGAGCGGCCCCCCACGTGACATCATCCCCAGAGAGCAGCGGCCACCACTCACGTGACATCATCTACAGAGAGCAGCGGCCACCCCCCGCGTGACATCATCTACAGAGAGCAGCCGCCCCCCGCGTGACATCATCTACAGAGAGCAGCCGCCCCCCACGTGACATCATCCCCAGAGAGCAGCGGCCACCCCCCGCATGACATCATCTACAGAGAGCAGCGGCCACCACCCACGTGACATCATCCCCAGAGAGCAGCCGCCCCCCACGTGACATCATCTACAGAGAGCGGCCGCCCCCCACGTGACATCATCCCCAGAGAGCAGCCGCCCCCCACGTGACATCATCCCCAGAGAGCAGCCGCCCCCCACGTGACATCATCTACAGAGAGCGGCCGCCCCCCACGTGACATCATCCCCAGAGAGCAGCCGCCCCCCACGTGACATCATCCCCAGAGAGCAGCCGCCCCCCACGTGACATCATCTACAGAGAGCGGCCGCCCCCCACGTGACATCATCCCCAGAGAGCAGCCGCCCCCCACGTGACATCATCCCCAGAGAGCAGCCGCCCCCCACGTGACATCATCCCCAGAGAGCAGCTTTGTAATTCACCCTGGTGCTTGGTTGGGCTGGTGACTGTCTTTGGCCGCCATGTCTCCGGAGCCTATAACCCGTAGTCGCGGCTCAGGCCCCCAGCCGGTACCAGACGTCTTCCTGTAGCCGCGCGGTGCTCAGGGGGAGGGTCAGCTGACCCAGGAAGGTTCCCTTACTCTGCACCAGGATCCTCAGGGTGTGGCCCTCCAGCTGTGGGACCGGGAACATGACCTGCAACAGAGCAGACGGCGTCCCTGTTATAGACAAGACACAGTGACATCATCAGAGAGGAGAGGGGCGGGCCGTGGGAGTGTCCCCTGATCACATGACATATGGTACGTACCAGCTGGTTAAAGATGGGGGCGCACGTCCTGGAACGCGATTTGATTTTCTGACTGGAGACTTCCCTTGATCCAGACAGAAGGGTGAGGGTGACGGTGACGCTGGCGCTGGGGGGCGAGCCGCCCGGCATGTACTGAAAGGACAGAGCAAACACGTCACCGCCACTGCGAGCTATACATCAGGGGAAGTAGGGGTGGGGCAATAAAACCGCAGGGGCGGAGTCACCACTTACAATATTTCTAAGGTGTTTTAGCAGAACGCAGAGCTGGGGCGCAGAGAACGAAATGTGAAGCTGAACGGAGCGCCCAGAATCTGCCGAGACAAAACAATGAGGGCACAAGAATCGGCAGCAGGTCGGTGACTAATACAGACTGGACACTTACCTGCTTTGCCCACCGGAGCAGTGTCACCGAGCACGCCCAGCTCACCGAGGATCCGCCCACTCTGAGGAGACACAGCGGCAAATCGCAATCTGGTAAGACAATGCCCGACAGTCACCTGACCTACAACCCACGCCCGACAGTCACCTGACCTACAACCCACGCCCGACAGTCACCTGACCTACAACCCACGCCCGACAGTCACCCGACCTACAACCCACGCCCGACAGTCACCCGACCTACAACCCACGCCCGACAGTCACCCGACCTACAACCCACGCCCGACAGTCACCCGACCTACAACCCACGCCCGACAGTCACCCGACCTACAACCCACGCCCGACAGTCACATGACCTACAACCCACGCCCGACAGTCACCCGACCTACAACCCACGCCCGACAGTCACCCGACCTACAACCCACACCCGACAGTCACCCGACCTACAACCCACGCCCGAGTCACCCGACCTACAACCCACGCCCGAGTCACCCGACCTACAACCCACGCCCGACAGTCACCCGATCTACAACCCACGCCCGACAGTCACATGACCTACAACCCACGCCCGACAGTCACCCGACGTACAACCCACGCCAGACAGTCACCTGACCTACAAACCACGCCCGACAGTCACTTGACCTACAGTGTTGGCCAAAAGTATCGCCCCCCTGCAGTTCTGTCAGATAATCCTCGTGTTCTTCCAGATAATGATTGCAGTCACAAATTCTTTGGTATTTTCTTCATTTAATTTGTCTTCAATGGAAAACCACAAATAGAATTGTCACAAAGCCAAATTGGATATAATTCCACAGCAAACAAAAAAGGGGGTGGACAAAAGTATTGGCACTGTCTGAAAAATCATGTGATGCTTCTGTAATTTGTGTAATTACCAGCACCTGTTACTTACCTGAGGCACCTAACAGGTGGTGGCAATAACTAAATCACACTTGCAGCCAGGTGAAATGGATTAAAGTTGCCTCCACCTCTGTCCTGTGTCCTTGTGTGACCACATTGAGCATGGAGAAAAGAAAGAAGACCAAAGAACTGTCTGAGGACTTGAGAAGCAAAATTGTGAGGAAGCCTGAGCAATCTCAAGGTTACAAGTCCATCTCCAAAGCCCTGAATGTTCCTGTGTCTACCGTGCGCAGTGTCAGTAAGAAGTGTAAAGCCCATGGCACTGTGGCTAACCTCCCTAGATGTGGACGCAAAAGAAACATTGACCAGAGATTTCACCGCAAGATTGTGCGGATGGCGGATAAAGAACCGCGACTAACATCCAAACAAGTCCAAGCTGCCCTGCAGTCCGAGGGTACAACAGTGTCACCCAGTACTATCCAGCGTCAGCGTCTGAATGAGAAGGGACTGTATGGTAGGAGACCCAGGAAGACCCCACTTCTTACCCACAGACAGAAGCCAGGCTGGAGTTTGCCAAAACTTACCTGAGAAAGCCAGAACCGTTCTGGAAGAATGTTCTCTGGTCAGAGGAGACAAAAGTAGGAGAAGGCCTCAACATAGAGATTACAGGAAAAAGAGAAGAAGACGCCCCCTACAGTCAGACATGGCGGAGGTCCCTGATGGTTTGGGGTTGCTTTGCTGCCTCTGGCACTGGACTGCTTGACCGTGTGCATGGCATTATGGAGTCTGAAGACGACCAACACATTGTGCAGCATCATGTAGGGCCCAGTGTGAGAAAGCGGGGTCTCCCTCAGAGGTCAGGGCTCTTCCAGCAGGACAAGGACCCAAAACACACTTCAGGTCAGCACTAGAAAATGGTGGTGAGAGAAAGCCCTGGAGACTTGTAAAGTGGCAGCAATGAGTCCAGCCCTGAATCCCATAGATCACCTGTGGGGGAGGGGAGAGATCTCTTGGTGGCAGTTTGGAGAAGGCCCCCTTCACATCTCAGGGGGGACCGCGAGCAGTTTGCCAAAGAAGAAGGGTCTAAGATTCCAGCAGAGCCTTGTAAGAAACTCATTGCTGGTTAGCGGAAGCGGTTGTGCGCAGTTATTGTGTCTAAAGGTTGTGCTACCAAGTATTAGGCTGAGGGCGCCAATACTTCTTCCGCACCAGTTCTGGAGTTTTGTGTAAAATGATCAATGATGTGACTTTTTTTTATTCTCTTTTGTGTTTTTTCATTGCAAGCAAAATAAATGAAGAAATTACCAAAGAGTTTGTGCTTGTAATCATTATCTGGGGACACCGAGGATTATCTGACAGGACTGCAGGGGGCGATACTTATACTGTATATACCCTGTGTCACTTATATACTATATACAGAGTCTGTGCTGTGTAATCATTATCTGGGGACAGCGAGGATTATCTGACAGGACTGCGGGGGGGGGGGGGGCGATACTTATACTGTATATACCCTGTGTCACTTATATACTATATAAGAGTCTGTGCTGTGTAATCATTATCTGGGGGACAGCGAGGATTATCTGACAGGACTGCAGGGGGCGATACTTATACTGTATATACCCTGTGTCACTTATATACTATATAACAGTCTGTGCTGTGTAATCATTATCTGGGGGGCAGCGAGGATTATCTGACAGGACTGCAGGGGGCGATACTTATATAGTATATAAGTGACACAGGGTATATACAGTATAAGTATCGCCCCCTGCAGTCCTGTCAGATATTCCTCGCTGTCCCCAGATAATGATTACACAGCACAGACTCTTATATAGTATATAAGTGACACAGGGTATATACAGTATAAGTATCGCCCCCTGCAGTCCTGTCAGATAATCCTCACTGTCCCCAGATAATGATTACACAGCACAAACTCTTATATAGTATATAAGTGACACAGGGTATATACAGTATAAGTATCGCCCCCTGCAGTCCTGTCAGATAATCCTCGGTGTCCCCCAGATAATGATTACACAGCACAGACTCTTATATAGTATATAAGTGACACAGGGTATATACAGTATAAGAGTCTGTGCTGTGTAATCATTATCTGACAGGACTGCAGGGGGCGATACTTTTAGCCAACACTGTAGTACACACGCCTGACAGTCACATGACCTAGTACACACGCCTGACACAGGATGACCTAGTAACGACCTCATGACAACACAACTGGTGACCACCCGGCAGTCACATGGGAGGACCCTGAGCTGGAAACCAACAAATAATGACCCAAACTGGACAATCAGGATCAGCAGGACCGGGCTCTGACATTCACTCATGTTTATGTGGCCCCGAGTCTTGGGCCCGGGTCTCTCGGGCTCCGTCCAGTTCCCTGGCACTGCCGACAATGTATCACACCGCAGCAGCACTGCCCACAATGTATCACACCGCAGCAGCACTGCCCACAATGTATCACACCGCAGCAGCACTGCCCACAATGTATCACACCGCAGCAGCACTGCCCACAATGTATCACACCGCAGCAGCACTGCCCACAATGTATCACACCGCAGCAGCACTGCCCACAATGTATCACACCGCAGCAGCACTGCCCACAATGTATCACACCGCAGCAGCACTGCCAACAATGTATCACACCGCAGCAGCACTGCCCACAATGTATCACACCGCAGCAGCACTGCCCACAATGTATCACACCGCAGCAGCACTGCCCACAATGTATCACACCGCAGCAGCACTGCCCACAATGTATCACACCGCAGCAGCACTGGTTTGGTGCGACACACTGACCTAGACGAGACAGCGGGGCCTGAGCGGTCTGTATATGGATATGGTCTGTATCATGTGAGGCTGCAGTTCACATGGAGCTCTCTAGGGGCGCACTCACCGCACGCTGCACCTTCTGTACACCCTTCACCGCCGCTCTCCGCAGGAATTTGGTGATGGACGGGGTCACCGATTCACCGGCTCTGGTCAGATCGGACGGCGTCATGTTGGCGAAGGCGTGGATCAGAAAGTTCAGCTTCACCGACGGACTCTCCAGACTCTCTTTGATTTTGCTGCAGATGGAAACACAAGGTTGTCGGCGCCGGTGACAGGAGGATCGGTGGTGGCGGCCATATTGGTTGGATGGAAGAAATACCTGGTGAAGTAACTGGCCGCCTGCACATCAGAGAGCTCGGGCCGCAGCCTGTCATGGACGTACCTCAGATCTTCTACCGTACGCAGCTCCGGGAGCCCGGCCTGCAGCATCTGCAACAAAGACACAGTAATGACCGGGCTCGTCACTCAGCTGTCCACACACCCGGAACGGCACAGAAATCAGAACTCTCATGCTTGGGTCGGTCTTCACTGAAGTTCTGGCATTCTATTCATAAACCAGGAGGCTCTCAGATGGTGGAGGGTGGAGAGAGAATATATATAATACCACCCTGCCATATAGTGCGCGGAGTCTCTAAGGATTGGTAAGGGTGGAGTCTCTAAGGAGCTGTAGGGGCGGAGTCTCTAAGGATCGGTAAGGGTGGAGTCTCTAAGGAGCTGTAGGGGCGGAGTCTCTAAGGAGCAGTGTGGGTGGAGCCTCTAAGGAGCTGTAGGGGCGGAGTCTCTGAGGAGCTGTGAGGATGGAGTCTCTAAGGAGCAGTGTGGGTGGAGTCTCTGAAGAGCTGAGGGCGGAGTCTCTAAGGAGCAGTGTGGGTGGAGTCTCTGAAGAGCTGAGGGCGGAGTCTCTAAGGAGCTGTAGGGGCGGAGTCTCTGAGGAGCTGTGAGGATGGAGTCTCTAAGGAGCTGTGTGGGTGGAGTCTCTGAAGAGCTGAGGGCGGAGTCTCTAAAGGTCCCACTTACCAGCTCCAGGAGGGTGATGATCAGGTGACTGTGCCTGCGGATCAGGTTATAGGCGAGGCAGCAGAGCTCCACAAACTCCTGAGCGCGCTGCGGCCGCCTCCCCTCCGCGGTGATGAAGGATTCCATCTCTGTGGTGAAGATGAAGGGCGCCCGATCCCTAAAGAGCGAGATAATGATAGCCAGGAAGGCGGAGTCACAAACTGAAGCCAACACCCCCTTATTAACATAAATGAATATACATATAAAACAGCAATCAACGTAAGATACAAAAACCAACAAGGACTCTACAGTATATACCACTATACAGTACTGTATATATACTGTACAGTACACTGCCTCTATATACTGCACAGTACACTGCCTCTATATACTGCACAGTACACTGCCTCTATATACTACACACACCTGTATTATATACTGCACAGTACACTGCCTCTATATACTACACACACCTGTATTATATACTACACAGTACACTGCCTCTATATACTACACACACCTGTATTATATACTGTACAGTACACTGTCTCTATATACTACACAGACCTGTATTATATACTGTACAGTACACTGCCTCTATATACTACACACACCTGTATTATATACTGTACAGTACACTGCCTCTATATACTACACACACCTGTATCTATACTGTACAGTACACTGCCTCTATATACTGCACACACCTGTATTATATACTGTACAGTACACTGCCTCTATATACTACACAGAGCTGTATATATACTGTACAGTACACTGCCTCTATATACTACACACACCTGTATATATACTGTACAGTACACTGCCTCTATATACTACACACACCTGTATTATATACTGTACAGTACACTGCCTCTATATACTACACACACCTGTATTATATACTGTACAGTACACTGCCTCTATATACTACACAGACCTGTATTATATACTGCACAGTACACTGCCTCTATATACTACACAGACCTGTATATATACTGTACAGTACACTGCCTCTATATACTGCACACACCTGTATTATATACTGTACAGTACACTGCCTCTATATACTACACAGAGCTGTATTATATACTGTACAGTACACCGCCTCTATATACTACACACACCTGTATTATATACTGTACAGTACACCGCCTCTATATACTACACAGACCTGTATTATATACTGTACAGTACACTGCCTCTATATACTACACAGACCTGTATTATATACTGTACAGTACACTGCCTCTATATACTGCACACACCTGTATTATATACTGTACAGTACACTGCCTCTATATACTGCACACACCTGTATTATATACTGTACAGTACACTGCCTCTATATACTACACACACCTGTATTATATACTGTACAGTACACTGCCTCTATATACTGCACACACCTGTATTATATACTGTACAGTACACTGTCTCTATATACTGCACAGACCTGTGTTATATACTGCACAGTACACTGCCTCTATATACTACACAGACCTGTATTATATACTGTACAGTACACTGCCTCTATATACTACACACACCTGTATTATATACTGTACAGTACACTGCCTCTATATACTACACACACCTGTATTATATACTGTACAGTACACTGCCTCTATATACTACACACACCTGTATTATATACTGTACAGTACACTGCCTCTATATACTACACACACCTGTATTATATACTGTACAGTACACTGCCTCTATATACTACACAGACCTGTATTATATACTGTACAGTACACTGCCTCTATATACTACACACACCTGTATTATATACTGCACAGTACACTGCCTCTATATACTACACACACCTGTATTATATACTGCACAGTACACTGCCTCTATATACTACACAGACCTGTATTATATACTGTACAGTACACTGCCTCTATATACTACACACACCTGTATTATATACTGTACAGTACACTGCCTCTATATACTACACAGAGCTGTATATATACTGTACAGTACACTGCCTCTATATACTACACACACCTGTATATATACTGTACAGTACACTGCCTCTATATACTACACAGACCTGTATTATATACTGTACAGTACACTGCCTCTATATACTACACACACCTGTATTATATACTGTACAGTACACTGCCTCTATATACTACACACACCTGTATTATATACTGTACAGTACACTGCCTCTATATACTACACAGACCTGTATTATATACTGTACAGTACACTGCCTCTATATACTACACACACCTGTATTATATACTGTACAGTACACTGCCTCTATATACTACACAGACCTGTATATATACTGTACAGTACACTGCCTCTATATACTACACACACCTGTATTATATACTGTACAGTACACTGCCTCTATATACTACACACACCTGTATATATACTGTACAGTACACTGCCTCTATATACTACACAGACCTGTATATATACTGTACAGTACACTGCCTCTATATACTGCACAGACCTGTATTATATACTGTACACTGCCTCTATATACTACACAGACCTGTATATATACTGTACAGTACACTGCCTCTATATACTGCACAGACCTGTATTATATACTGTACACTGCCTCTATATACTACACAGACCTGTATATATACTGTACAGTACACTGCCTCTATATACTGCACAGACCTGTATTATATACTGTACACTGCCTCTATATACTAAACAGAGCTGTATATATACTGTACAGTACACTGCATCTATATACTACACACACCTGTATTATATACTGTACAGTACACTGCCTCTATATACTACACACACCTATATTATATACTGTACAGTACACTGCCTCTATATACTACACACACCTGTATTATATACTGTACAGTACACTGCCTCTATATACTACACAGACCTGTATATATACTGTACAGTACACTGCCTCTATATACTACACACACCTGTATATATACTGTACAGTACACTGCCTCTATATACTACACAGACCTGTATTATATACTGTACAGTACACTGCCTCTATATACTACACACACCTGTATATATACTGTACAGTACACTGCCTCTATATACTACACAGACCTGTATATATACTGTACAGTACACTGCCTCTATATACAACACAGACCTGTATTATATACTGTACAGTACACTGCCTCTATATACTGCACAGACCTGTATATATACTGTACAGTACACTGCCTCTATATACTACACAGAGCTGTATTATATACTGTACAGTACACTGCCTCTATATACTACACAGACCTGTATTATATACTGTACAGTACACTGCCTCTATATACTGCACAGACCTGTATTATATACTGTACAGTACACTGCCTCTATATACTACACAGACCTGTATTATATACTGTACAGTACACTGCCTCTATATACTACACAGACCTGTATTATATACTGTACAGTACACTGCCTCTATATACTACACAGACCTGTATTATATACTGTACAGTACACTGCCTCTATATACTACACAGACCTGTATATATACACTGTACAGTACACTGCCTCTATATACTACACACACCTGTATATATACTGTACAGTACACTGCCTCTATATACTACACAGACCTGTATATATACTGTACAGTAGACTGTCTCTATATACTACACAGACCTGTATATATACTGTACAGTACACTGCCTCTATATACTACACAGACCTGTATTATATACTGTACAGTACACTGCCTCTATATACTACACAGACCTGTATATATACTGTACAGTAGACTGTCTCTATATACTACACAGACCTGTATATATACTGTACAGTACACTGCCTCTATATACTACACACACCTGTATTATATACTGTACAGTACACTGCCTCTATATACTACACACACCTGTATATATACTGTACAGTACACTGCCTCTATATACTACACAGACCTGTATATATACTGTACAGTACACTGCCTCTATATACTGCACAGACATGTATTATATACTGTACAGTACACTGCGTCTATATACTACACACACCTGTATATATACTGTACAGTACACTGCCTCTATATACTACACACACCTGTATTATATACTGTACAGTACACTGCCTCTATATACTACACACACCTGTATTATATACTGTACAGTACACTGCCTCTATATACTACACAGACCTGTATTATATACTGTACAGTACACTGTCTCTATATACTACACACACCTGTATATATACTGTACAGTACACTGCCTCTATATACTACACAGACCTGTATTATATACTGCACAGTACACTGCCTCTATATACTACACAGACCTGTATATATACTGTACAGTACACTGCCTCTATATACTGCACACACCTGTATTATATACTGTACAGTACACTGCCTCTATATACTACACAGAGCTGTATTATATACTGTACAGTACACCGCCTCTATATACTACACACACCTGTATTATATACTGTACAGTACACCGCCTCTATATACTACACAGACCTGTATTATATACTGTACAGTACACTGCCTCTATATACTACACAGACCTGTATTATATACTGTACAGTACACTGCCTCTATATACTGCACACACCTGTATTATATACTGTACAGTACACTGCCTCTATATACTGCACACACCTGTATTATATACTGTACAGTACACTGCCTCTATATACTACACACACCTGTATTATATACTGTACAGTACACTGCCTCTATATACTGCACACACCTGTATTATATACTGTACAGTACACTGTCTCTATATACTGCACAGACCTGTGTTATATACTGCACAGTACACTGCCTCTATATACTACACAGACCTGTATTATATACTGTACAGTACACTGCCTCTATATACTACACACACCTGTATTATATACTGAACAGTACACTGCCTCTATATACTACACACACCTGTATTATATACTGTACAGTACACTGCCTCTATATACTACACACACCTGTATTATATACTGTACAGTACACTGCCTCTATATACTACACACACCTGTATTATATACTGTACAGTACACTGCCTCTATATACTACACAGACCTGTATTATATACTGTACAGTACACTGCCTCTATATACTACACACACCTGTATTATATACTGCACAGTACACTGCCTCTATATACTACACACACCTGTATTATATACTGCACAGTACACTGCCTCTATATACTACACAGACCTGTATTATATACTGTACAGTACACTGCCTCTATATACTGCACACACCTGTATTATATACTGTACACTGCCTCTATATACTAAACAGAGCTGTATATATACTGTACAGTACACTGCATCTATATACTACACACACCTGTATTATATACTGTACAGTACACTGCCTCTATATACTACACACACCTATATTATATACTGTACAGTACACTGCCTCTATATACTACACACACCTGTATTATATACTGTACAGTACACTGCCTCTATATACTACACAGACCTGTATATATACTGTACAGTACACTGCCTCTATATACTACACACACCTGTATATATACTGTACAGTACACTGCCTCTATATACTACACAGACCTGTATTATATACTGTACAGTACACTGCCTCTATATACTACACACACCTGTATATATACTGTACAGTACACTGCCTCTATATACTACACAGACCTGTATATATACTGTACAGTACACTGCCTCTATATACAACACAGACCTGTATTATATACTGTACAGTACACTGCCTCTATATACTGCACAGACCTGTATATATACTGTACAGTACACTGCCTCTATATACTACACAGAGCTGTATTATATACTGTACAGTACACTGCCTCTATATACTACACAGACCTGTATTATATACTGTACAGTACACTGCCTCTATATACTGCACAGACCTGTATTATATACTGTACAGTACACTGCCTCTATATACTACACAGACCTGTATTATATACTGTACAGTACACTGCCTCTATATACTACACAGACCTGTATTATATACTGTACAGTACACTGCCTCTATATACTACACAGACCTGTATTATATACTGTACAGTACACTGCCTCTATATACTACACAGACCTGTATATATACACTGTACAGTACACTGCCTCTATATACTACACACACCTGTATATATACTGTACAGTACACTGCCTCTATATACTACACAGACCTGTATATATACTGTACAGTAGACTGTCTCTATATACTACACAGACCTGTATATATACTGTACAGTACACTGCCTCTATATACTACACAGACCTGTATTATATACTGTACAGTACACTGCCTCTATATACTACACAGACCTGTATATATACTGTACAGTAGACTGTCTCTATATACTACACAGACCTGTATATATACTGTACAGTACACTGCCTCTATATACTACACACACCTGTATTATATACTGTACAGTACACTGCCTCTATATACTACACACACCTGTATATATACTGTACAGTACACTGCCTCTATATACTACACAGACCTGTATATATACTGTACAGTACACTGCCTCTATATACTGCACAGACATGTATTATATACTGTACAGTACACTGCGTCTATATACTACACACACCTGTATATATACTGTACAGTACACTGCCTCTATATACTACACACACCTGTATATATACTGTACAGTACACTGCCTCTATATACTACACAGACCTGTATATATACTGTACAGTACACTGCCTCTATATACTGCACACACCTGTATTATATACTGTACAGTACACTGCCTCTATATACTACACACACCTGTATTATATACTGTACAGTACACTGCCTCTATATACAACACACACCTGTATTATATACTGTACAGTACACTGCCTCTATATACTGCACACACCTGTATTATATACTGTACAGTACACTGCCTCTATATACTACACACACCTGTATTATATACTGTACAGTACACTGCCTCTATATACTACACACACCTGTATTATATACTGTACAGTACACTGCCTCTATATACTACACACACCTGTATTATATACTGTACAGTACACTGCCTCTATATACTACACACACCTGTATTATATACTGTACAGTACACTGCCTCTATATACTACACACACCTGTATTATATACTGTACAGTACACTGCCTCTATATACTACACAGACCTGTATTATATACTGTACAGTACACTGCCTCTATATACTACACACACCTGTATATATACTGTACAGTACACTGTCTCTATATACTACACACACACCTGTATTATATACTGTACAGTACACTGCCTCTATATACTACACAGACCTGTATATATACTGTACAGTAGACTGTCTCTATATACTACACAGACCTGTATATATACTGTACAGTACACTGCCTCTATATACTACACAGACCTGTATTATATACTGTACAGTACACTGCCTCTATATACTACACAGACCTGTATATATACTGTACAGTAGACTGTCTCTATATACTACACAGACCTGTATATATACTGTACAGTACACTGCCTCTATATACTACACACACCTGTATTATATACTGTACAGTACACTGCCTCTATATACTACACACACCTGTATATATACTGTACAGTACACTGCCTCTATATACTACACAGACCTGTATATATACTGTACAGTACACTGCCTCTATATACTGCACAGACATGTATTATATACTGTACAGTACACTGCGTCTATATACTACACACACCTGTATATATACTGTACAGTACACTGCCTCTATATACTACACACACCTGTATATATACTGTACAGTACACTGCCTCTATATACTACACAGACCTGTATATATACTGTACAGTACACTGCCTCTATATACTGCACACACCTGTATTATATACTGTACAGTACACTGCCTCTATATACTACACACACCTGTATTATATACTGTACAGTACACTGCCTCTATATACAACACACACCTGTATTATATACTGTACAGTACACTGCCTCTATATACTGCACACACCTGTATTATATACTGTACAGTACACTGCCTCTATATACTACACACACCTGTATTATATACTGTACAGTACACTGCCTCTATATACTACACACACCTGTATTATATACTGTACAGTACACTGCCTCTATATACTACACACACCTGTATTATATACTGTACAGTACACTGCCTCTATATACTACACACACCTGTATTATATACTGTACAGTACACTGCCTCTATATACTACACAGACCTGTATTATATACTGTACAGTACACTGCCTCTATATACTACACAGACCTGTATTATATACTGTACAGTACACTGTCTCTATATACTGCACAGACATGTATTATATACTGTACAGTACACTGCCTCTATATACTACACACACCTGTATATATACTGTACAGTACACTGCCTCTATATACTACACAGACCTGTATTATATACTGTACAGTACACTGCCTCTATATACTACACACACCTGTATTATATACTGTACAGTACACTGCCTCTATATACTACACAGACCTGTATATATACACTGTACAGTACACTGCCTCTATATACTACACAGACCTGTATTATATACTGTACAGTACACTGCCTCTATATACTACACAGACCTGTATATATACTGTACAGTACACTGCCTCTATATACTACACAGACCTGTATATATACTGTACAGTACACTGCCTCTATATACTACACACCTGTATTATATACTGTACAGTACACTGCCTCTATATACTACACAGACCTGTATATATACTGTACAGTACACTGCCTCTATATACTACACAGAGCTGTATTATATACTGTACAGTATACTGCCTCTATATACTACACACACCTGTATATATACTGTACAGTACACTGCCTCTATATACTACACACACCTGTATATATACTGTACAGTACACTGTCTCTATATACTACACAGACCTGTATATATACTGTACAGTACACTGCCTCTATATACTACACAGACCTGTATTATATACTGTACAGTACACTGCCTCTATATACTACACACACCTGTATATATACTGTACAGTACACTGTCTCTATATACTACACACACCTGTATATATACTGTACAGTACACTGCCTCTATATACTACACAGACCTGTATTATATACTGTACAGTACACTGCCTCTATATACTACACACACCTGTATTATATACTGTACAGTACACTGCCTCTATATACTACACAGACCTGTATATATACTGTACAGTACACTGCCTCTATATACTACACAGACCTGTATATATACTGTACAGTACACTGCCTCTATATACTACACAGACCTGTATTATATACTGTACAGTACACTGCCTCTATATACTACACACACCTGTATATATACTGTACAGTACACTGTCTCTATATACTACACACACCTGTATTATATACTGTACAGTACACTGCCTCTATATACTACACACACCTGTAAAATATACTGTACAGTACACTGCCTCTATATACTACACAGACCTGTATTATATACTGTACAGTACACTGTCTCTATATACTGCACAGACCTGTATTATATACTGTACAGTACACTGCCTCTATATACTACACACACCTGTAATATATACTGTACAGTACACTGCCTCTATATACTACACAGACCTGTATTATATACTGTACAGTACACTGCCTCTATATACTACACAGACCTGTATTATATACTGTACAGTACACTGCCTCTATATACTACACACACCTGTATATATACTGTACAGTACACTGTCTCTATATACTACACACACCTGTATTATATACTGTACAGTACACTGCCTCTATATACTACACACACCTGTAAAATATACTGTACAGTACACTGCCTCTATATACTACACAGACCTGTATTATATACTGTACAGTACACTGCCTCTATATACTACACACACCTGTATATATACTGTACAGTACACTGCCTCTATATACTACACAGACCTGTATATATACTGTACAGTACACTGCCTCTATATACTGCACACACCTGTATTATATACTGTACAGTACACTGCCTCTATATACTACACAGACCTGTATTATATACTGTACAGTACACTGCCTCTATATACTACACAGACCTGTATTATATACTGTACAGTACACTGCCTCTATATACTACACAGACCTGTATTATATACTGTACAGTACACTGCCTCTATATACTACACACACCTGTATATATACTGTACAGTACACTGTCTCTATATACTACACACACCTGTATTATATACTGTACAGTACACTGCCTCTATATACTACACACACCTGAATTATATACTGTACAGTACACTGTCTCTATATACTACACACACCTGTATATATACTGTACAGTACACTGCCTCTATATACTACACAGACCTGTATTATATACTGTACAGTACACTGCCTCTATATACTACACAGACCTGTATTATATACTGTACAGTACACTGCCTCTATATACTACACACACCTGTATTATATACTGTACAGTACACTACCTCTATATACTACACACACCTGTATTATATACTGTACAGTACACTGCCTCTATATACTACACAGACCTGTATTATATACTGTACAGTACACTGCCTCTATATACTACACACACCTGTATTATATACTGTACAGTACACTGCCTCTATATACTACACACACCTGTATTATATACTGTACAGTACACTGCCTCTATATACTACACAGACCTGTATTATATACTGTACAGTACACTGCCTCTATATACTACACACACCTGTATTATATACTGTACAGTACACTGCCTCTATATACTACACACACCTGTATTATATACTGTACAGTACACTGCCTCTATATACTACACACACCTGTATATATACTGTACAGTACACTGCCTCTATATACTACACAGACCTGTATATATACTGTACAGTACACTGCCTCTATATACTGCACAGACATGTATTATATACTGTACAGTACACTGCGTCTATATACTACACACACCTGTATATATACTGTACAGTACACTGCCTCTATATACTACACACACCTGTATATATACTGTACAGTACACTGCCTCTATATACTACACAGACCTGTATATATACTGTACAGTACACTGCCTCTATATACTGCACACACCTGTATTATATACTGTACAGTACACTGCCTCTATATACTACACACACCTGTATTATATACTGTACAGTACACTGCCTCTATATACTACACACACCTGTATTATATACTGTACAGTACACTGCCTCTATATACTACACAGAGCTGTATTATATACTGTACAGTACACTGCCTCTATATACTGCACACACCTGTATTATATACTGTACAGTACACTGCCTCTATATACTACACACACCTGTATTATATACTGTACAGTACACTGCCTCTATATACTACACACACCTGTATTATATACTGTACAGTACACTGCCTCTATATACTACACACACCTGTATTATATACTGTACAGTACACTGCCTCTATATACTACACACACCTGTATTATATACTGTACAGTACACTGCCTCTATATACTACACACACCTGTATTATATACTGTACAGTACACTGCCTCTATATACTACACAGACCTGTATTATATACTGTACAGTACACTGCCTCTATATACTACACACACCTGTATATATACTGTACAGTACACTGTCTCTATATACTACACACACACCTGTATTATATACTGTACAGTACACTGCCTCTATATACTACACACACCTGTATTATATACTGTACAGTACACTGTCTCTATATACTGCAGAGACATGTATTATATACTGTACAGTACACTGCCTCTATATACTACACACACCTGTATATATACTGTACAGTACACTGCCTCTATATACTACACAGACCTGTATTATATACTGTACAGTACACTGCCTCTATATACTACACACACCTGTATTATATACTGTACAGTACACTGCCTCTATATACTACACAGACCTGTATATATACTGTACAGTACACTGCCTCTATATACTGCACACACCTGTATTATATACTGTACAGTACACTGCCTCTATATACTACACAGACCTGTATTATATACTGTACAGTACACTGCCTCTATATACTACACACACCTGTATTATATACTGTACAGTACACTGCCTCTATATACTACACAGACCTGTATTATATACTGTACAGTACACTGCCTCTATATACTACACACACCTGTATTATATACTGTACAGTACACTGCCTCTATATAACTACACACACCTGTATTATATACTGTACAGTACACTGCCTCTATATACTACACAGACCTGTATTATATACTGTACAGTAAACTGCCTCTATATACTACACACACCTGTATATATACTGTACAGTACACTGCCTCTATATACTACACACCTGTATTATATACTGTACAGTACACTGCCTCTATATACTACACAGACCTGTATATATACTGTACAGTACACTGCCTCTATATACTACACAGACCTGTATTATATACTGTACAGTACACTGCCTCTATATACTACACACACCTGTATATATACTGTACAGTACACTGTCTCTATATACTACACACACCTGTATATATACTGTACAGTACACTGCCTCTATATACTACACAGACCTGTATTATATACTGTACAGTACACTGCCTCTATATACTACACACATCTGTATTATATACTGTACAGTACACTGCCTCTATATACTACACACACCTGTATTATATACTGTACAGTACACTGCCTCTATATACTACACACACCTGTATATATACTGTACAGTACACTGCCTCTATATACTACACAGACCTGTATTATATACTGTACAGTACACTGCCTCTATATACTACACACACCTGTATATATACTGTACAGTACACTGCCTCTATATACTACACACCTGTATTATATACTGTACAGTACACTGCCTCTATATACTACACACACCTGTATTATATACTGTACAGTACACTGCCTCTATATACTACACACACCTGTATTATATACTGTACAGTACACTGCCTCTATATACTACACACACCTGTATATATACTGTACAGTACACTGCCTCTATATACTGCACACACCTGTATTATATACTGTACAGTACACTGCCTCTATATACTACACACACCTGTATTATATACTGTACAGTACACTGCCTCTATATACTACACAGACCTGTATATATACTGTACAGTACACTGCCTCTATATACTGCACACACCTGTATTATATACTGTACAGTACACTGCCTCTATATACTACACACACCTGTATTATATACTGTACAGTACACTGCCTCTATATACTACACACACCTGTATATATACACTGTACAGAACACTGCCTCTATATACTACACAGACCTGTATATATACTGTACAGTACACTGCCTCTATATACTACACAGACCTGTATATATACTGTACAGTACACTGCCTCTATATACTACACACACCTGTATATATACACTGTACAGAACACTGCCTCTATATACTACACAGACCTGTATATATACTGTACAGTACACTGCCTCTATATACTACACACACCTGTATATATACTGTACAGTACACTGCCTCTATATACTACACAGACCTGTATATATACTGTACAGTACACTGCCTCTATATACTACACACACCTGTATATATACACTGTACAGTACACTGCCTCTATATACTGCACACACCTGTATTATATACTGTACAGTACACTGCCTCTATATACTACACACACCTGTATTATATACTGTACAGTACACTGCCTCTATATACTACACAGACCTGTATATATACACTGTACAGAACACTGCCTCTATATACTACACACACCTGTATTATATACTGTACAGTACACTGCCTCTATATACTACACACACCTGTATTATATACTGTACAGTACACTGCCTCTATATACTACACACACCTGTATTATATACTGTACAGTACACTGCCTCTATATACTACACACACCTGTATATATACACTGTACAGAACACTGCCTCTATATACTACACACACCTGTATTATATACTGTACAGTACACTGCCTCTATATACTACACACACCTGTATATATACACTGTACAGAACACTGCCTCTATATACTACACACACCTGTATATATACTGTACAGTACACTGCCTCTATATACTGCACACACCTGTATTATATACTGTACAGTACACTGTCTCTATATACTACACAGACCTGTATTATATACTGTACAGTACACTGCCTCTATATACTACACAGACCTGTATATATACTGTACAGTACACTGCCTCTATATACTACACACACCTGTATATATACTGTACAGTACACTGCCTCTATATACTACACACACCTGTATTATATACTGTACAGTACACTGCCTCTATATACTACACACCTGTATTATATACTGTACAGTACACTGCCTCTATATACTACACACACCTGTATTATATACTGTACAGTACACTGCCTCTATATACTACACAGACCTGTATATATACTGTACAGTACACTGCCTCTATATACTACACAGACCTGTATATATACTGTACAGTACACTGCCTCTATATACTACACAGACCTGTATTATATACTGTACAGTACACTGCCTCTATATACTACACACACCTGTATTATATACTGTACAGTACACTGCCTCTATATACTGCACAGACCTGTATTATATACTGTACAGTACACTGCCTCTATATACTACACACACCTGTATTATATACTGTACAGTACACTGCCTCTATATACTACACACACCTGTATTATATACTGTACAGTACACTGCCTCTATATACTACACACCTGTATTATATACTGTACAGTACACTGCTTCTATATACTACACACACCTGTATATATACTGTACAGTACACTGTCTCTATATACTACACACACCTGTATTATATACTGTACAGTACACTGCCTCTATATACTACACACACCTGTATTATATACTGTACAGTACACTGCCTCTATATACTACACAGACCTGTATTATATACTGTACAGTACACTGCCTCTATATACTGCACAGACCTGTATATATACACTGTACAGTACACTGCCTCTATATACTACACAGACCTGTATTATATACTGTACAGTACACTGCCTCTATATACTGCACACACCTGTATTATATACTGTACAGTACACTGCCTCTATATACTACACAGACCTGTATTATATACTGTACAGTACACTGCCTCTATATACTACACAGACCTGTATTATATACTGTACAGTACACTGCCTCTATATACTACACAGACCTGTATATATATACACTGTACAGTACACTGCCTCTATATACTACACAGACCTGTATTATATACTGTACAGTACACTGCCTCTATATACTGCACACACCTGTATTATATACTGTACAGTACACTGCCTCTATATACTACACACACCTGTATTATATACTGTACAGTACACTGCCTCTATATACTACACACACCTGTATTATATACTGTACAGTACACTGCCTCTATATACTACACACACCTGTATTATATACTGTACAGTACACTGCCTCTATATACTACACAGACCTGTATTATATACTGTACAGTACACTGCCTCTATATACTACACAGACCTGTATATATACTGTACAGTACACTGCCTCTATATACTACACAGACCTGTATATATACTGTACAGTACACTGCCTCTATATACTGCACAGACCTGTATTATATACTGTACACTGCCTCTATATACTACACAGACCTGTATATATACTGTACAGTACACTGCCTCTATATACTGCACAGACCTGTATTATATACTGTACACTGCCTCTATATACTACACAGACCTGTATATATACTGTACAGTACACTGCCTCTATATACTGCACAGACCTGTATTATATACTGTACACTGCCTCTATATACTACACAGAGCTGTATATATACTGTACAGTACACTGCATCTATATACTACACACACCTGTATTATATACTGTACAGTACACTGCCTCTATATACTACACACACCTATATTATATACTGTACAGTACACTGCCTCTATATACTACACACACCTGTATATATACTGTACAGTACACTGCCTCTATATACTACACAGACCTGTATTATATACTGTACAGTACACTGCCTCTATATACTACACAGACCTGTATATATACTGTACAGTACACTGCCTCTATATACTACACACACCTGTATATATACTGTACAGTACACTGCCTCTATATACTACACAGACCTGTATTATATACTGTACAGTACACTGCCTCTATATACTACACACACCTGTATATATACTGTACAGTACACTGCCTCTATATACTACACAGACCTGTATATATACTGTACAGTACACTGCCTCTATATACTACACAGACCTGTATTATATACTGTACAGTACACTGCCTCTATATACTACACACACCTGTATATATACTGTACAGTACACTGCCTCTATATACTGCACAGACCTGTATTATATACTGTACAGTACACTGCCTCTATATACTACACAGACCTGTATTATATACTGTACAGTACACTGCCTCTATATACTACACAGACCTGTATTATATACTGTACAGTACACTGCCTCTATATACTACACAGACCTGTATTATATACTGTACAGTACACTGCCTCTATATACTACACAGACCTGTATATATACACTGTACAGTACACTGCCTCTATATACTACACACACCTGTATATATACTGTACAGTACACTGCCTCTATATACTACACAGACCTGTATATATACTGTACAGTAGACTGTCTCTATATACTACACAGACCTGTATATATACTGTACAGTACACTGCCTCTATATACTACACAGACCTGTATTATATACTGTACAGTACACTGCCTCTATATACTACACACCTGTATTATATACTGTACAGTACACTGCCTCTATATACTACACAGACCTGTATTATATACTGTACAGTACACTGCCTCTATATACTACACAGACCTGTATTATATACTGTACAGTACACTGCCTCTATATACTACACAGACCTGTATTATATACTGTACAGTACACTGCCTCTATATACTACACAGACCTGTATATATACACTGTACAGTACACTGCCTCTATATACTACACACACCTGTATATATACTGTACAGTACACTGCCTCTATATACTACACAGACCTGTATATATACTGTACAGTAGACTGTCTCTATATACTACACAGACCTGTATATATACTGTACAGTACACTGCCTCTATATACTACACAGACCTGTATTATATACTGTACAGTACACTGCCTCTATATACTACACACCTGTATATATACTGTACAGTACACTGCCTCTATATACTACACACCTGTATATATACTGTACAGTACACTGCCTCTATATACTACACAGACCTGTATATATACTGTACAGTACACTGCCTCTATATACTGCACAGACATGTATTATATACTGTACAGTACACTGCGTCTATATACTACACACACCTGTATATATACTGTACAGTACACTGCCTCTATATACTACACACACCTGTATATATACTGTACAGTACACTGCCTCTATATACTACACAGACCTGTATATATACTGTACAGTACACTGCCTCTATATACTGCACACACCTGTATTATATACTGTACAGTACACTGCCTCTATATACTACACACACCTGTATTATATACTGTACAGTACACTGCCTCTATATACTACACACACCTGTATTATATACTGTACAGTACACTGCCTCTATATACTACACAGAGCTGTATTATATACTGTACAGTACACTGCCTCTATATACTGCACACACCTGTATTATATACTGTACAGTACACTGCCTCTATATACTACACACACCTGTATTATATACTGTACAGTACACTGCCTCTATATACTACACACACCTGTATTATATACTGTACAGTACACTGCCTCTATACACTACACACACCTGTATTATATACTGTACAGTACACTGCCTCTATATACTACACACACCTGTATTATATACTGTACAGTACACTGCCTCTATATACTACACACACCTGTATTATATACTGTACAGTACACTGCCTCTATATACTACACAGACCTGTATTATATACTGTACAGTACACTGCCTCTATATACTACACACACCTGTATATATACTGTACAGTACACTGCCTCTATATACTACACACACCTGTATATATACTGTACAGTACACTGCCTCTATATACTACACACACCTGTATATATACTGTACAGTACACTGTCTCTATATACTACACACACACCTGTATTATATACTGTACAGTACACTGCCTCTATATACTACACACACCTGTATTATATACTGTACAGTACACTGCCTCTATATACTACACAGACCTGTATTATATACTGTACAGTACACTGTCTCTATATACTGCACAGACATGTATTATATACTGTACAGTACACTGCCTCTATATACTACACACACCTGTATTATATACTGTACAGTACACTGCCTCTATATACTACACACACCTGTATTATATACTGTACAGTACACTGCCTCTATATACTACACAGACCTGTATATATACACTGTACAGTACACTGCCTCTATATACTACACAGACCTGTATTATATACTGTACAGTACACTGCCTCTATATACTACACAGACCTGTATATATACTGTACAGTACACTGCCTCTATATACTACACAGACCTGTATATATACTGTACAGTACACTGCCTCTATATACTACACACCTGTATTATATACTGTACAGTACACTGCCTCTATATACTACACAGACCTGTATATATACTGTACAGTACACTGCCTCTATATACTACACAGACCTGTATTATATACTGTACAGTACACTGCCTCTATATACTACACACACCTGTATATATACTGTACAGTACACTGTCTCTATATACTACACACACCTGTATATATACTGTACAGTACACTGCCTCTATATACTACACAGACCTGTATATATACTGTACAGTACACTGCCTCTATATACTACACAGACCTGTATTATATACTGTACAGTACACTGCCTCTATATACTACACACACCTGTATATATACTGTACAGTACACTGTCTCTATATACTACACACACCTGTATTATATACTGTACAGTACACTGCCTCTATATACTACACACACCTGTATTATATACTGTACAGTACACTGCCTCTATATACTACACACACCTGTATTATATACTGTACAGTACACTGCCTCTATATACTACACACACCTGTATATATACTGTACAGTACACTGCCTCTATATACTACACACACCTGTAAAATATACTGTACAGTACACTGCCTCTATATACTACACAGACCTGTATTATATACTGTACAGTACACTGTCTCTATATACTGCACAGACATGTATTATATACTGAACTGTACACTGCCTCTATATACTACACACACCTGTATATATACTGTACAGTACACTGCCTCTATATACTACACAGACCTGTATATATACTGTACAGTACACTGCCTCTATATACTGCACACACCTGTATTATATACTGTACAGTACACTGCCTCTATATACTACACACACCTGTATTATATACTGTACAGTACACTGCCTCTATATACTACACAGACCTGTATTATATACTGTACAGTACACTGCCTCTATATACTACACAGACCTGTATTATATACTGTACAGTACACTGCCTCTATATACTACACACACCTGTATATATACTGTACAGTACACTGTCTCTATATACTACACACACCTGTATTATATACTGTACAGTACACTGCCTCTATATAATACACACACCTGTATTATATACTGTACAGTACACTGTCTCTATATACTACACACACCTGTATATATACTGTACAGTACACTGCCTCTATATACTACACAGACCTGTATTATATACTGTACAGTACACTGCCTCTATATACTACACAGACCTGTATTATATACTGTACAGTACACTGCCTCTATATACTACACACACCTGTATTATATACTGTACAGTACACTACCTCTATATACTACACACACCTGTATTATATACTGTACAGTACACTGCCTCTATATACTACACAGACCTGTATTATATACTGTACAGTACACTGCCTCTATATACTACACACACCTGTATTATATACTGTACAGTACACTGCCTCTATATACTACACACACCTGTATTATATACTGTACAGTACACTGCCTCTATATACTACACAGACCTGTATTATATACTGTACAGTACACTGCCTCTATATACTACACACACCTGTATTATATACTGTACAGTACACTGCCTCTATATACTACACACACCTGTATTATATACTGTACAGTACACTGCCTCTATATACTACACACACCTGTATATATACTGTACAGTACACTGCCTCTATATACTACACAGACCTGTATATATACTGTACAGTACACTGCCTCTATATACTGCACACACCTGTATTATATACTGTACAGTACACTGCCTCTATATACTACACACACCTGTATTATATACTGTACAGTACACTGCCTCTATATACTACACACACCTGTATTATATACTGTACAGTACACTGCCTCTATATACTACACAGAGCTGTATTATATACTGTACAGTACACTGCCTCTATATACTGCACACACCTGTATTATATACTGTACAGTACACTGCCTCTATATACTACACACACCTGTATTATATACTGTACAGTACACTGCCTCTATATACTACACACACCTGTATTATATACTGTACAGTACACTGCCTCTATATACTACACACACCTGTATTATATACTGTACAGTACACTGCCTCTATATACTACACACACCTGTATTATATACTGTACAGTACACTGCCTCTATATACTACACACACCTGTATTATATACTGTACAGTACACTGCCTCTATATACTACACAGACCTGTATTATATACTGTACAGTACACTGCCTCTATATACTACACACACCTGTATATATACTGTACAGTACACTGTCTCTATATACTACACACAGACCTGTATTATATACTGTACAGTACACTGCCTCTATATACTACACACACCTGTATATATACTGTACAGTACACTGTCTCTATATACTACACACACACCTGTATTATATACTGTACAGTACACTGCCTCTATATACTACACACACCTGTATTATATACTGTACAGTACACTGTCTCTATATACTGCACAGACATGTATTATATACTGTACAGTACACTGCCTCTATATACTACACACACCTGTATATATACTGTACAGTACACTGCCTCTATATACTACACAGACCTGTATTATATACTGTACAGTACACTGCCTCTATATACTACACACACCTGTATTATATACTGTACAGTACACTGCCTCTATATACTACACAGACCTGTATATATACTGTACAGTACACTGCCTCTATATACTGCACACACCTGTATTATATACTGTACAGTACACTGCCTCTATATACTACACAGACCTGTATTATATACTGTACAGTACACTGCCTCTATATACTACACACACCTGTATTATATACTGTACAGTACACTGCCTCTATATACTACACACACCTGTATTATATACTGTACAGTACACTGCCTCTATATACTACACAGACCTGTATTATATACTGTACAGTAAACTGCCTCTATATACTACACACACCTGTATATATACTGTACAGTACACTGCCTCTATATACTACACACCTGTATTATATACTGTACAGTACACTGCCTCTATATACTACACAGACCTGTATATATACTGTACAGTACACTGCCTCTATATACTACACAGACCTGTATTATATACTGTACAGTACACTGCCTCTATATACTACACACACCTGTATATATACTGTACAGTACACTGTCTCTATATACTACACACACCTGTATATATACTGTACAGTACACTGCCTCTATATACTACACAGACCTGTATTATATACTGTACAGTACACTGCCTTTATATACTACACACATCTGTATTATATACTGTACAGTACACTGCCTCTATATACTACACACACCTGTATTATATACTGTACAGTACACTGCCTCTATATACTACACACACCTGTATATATACTGTACAGTACACTGCCTCTATATACTACACAGACCTGTATTATATACTGTACAGTACACTGCCTCTATATACTACACACACCTGTATATATACTGTACAGTACACCGCCTCTATATACTACACACCTGTATTATATACTGTACAGTACACCGCCTCTATATACTACACACACCTGTATTATATACTGTACAGTACACTGCCTCTATATACTACACAGACCTGTATTATATACTGTACAGTACACTGCCTCTATATACTACACACACCTGTATTATATACTGTACAGTACACTGCCTCTATATACTACACAGACCTGTATATATACTGTACAGTACACTGCCTCTATATACTGCACACACCTGTATTATATACTGTACAGTACACCGCCTCTATATACTACACACCTGTATTATATACTGTACAGTACACCGCCTCTATATACTACACACACCTGTATTATATACTGTACAGTACACTGCCTCTATATACTACACAGACCTGTATTATATACTGTACAGTACACTGCCTCTATATACTACACACACCTGTATTATATACTGTACAGTACACTGCCTCTATATACTACACAGACCTGTATTATATACTGTACAGTACACTGCCTCTATATACTGCACACACCTGTATTATATACTGTACAGTACACTGCCTCTATATACTACACACACCTGTATTATATACTGTACAGTACACTGCCTCTATATACTACACACACCTGTATATATACTGTACAGTACACTGCCTCTATATACTACACACACACCTGTATATATACTGTACAGTACACTGCCTCTATATACTACACAGACCTGTATTATATACTGTACAGTACACTGCCTCTATATACTACACACACCTGTATATATACTGTACAGTACACTGCCTCTATATACTACACACACCTGTATTATATACTGTACAGTACACTGCCTCTATATACTACACACACCTGTATATATACTGTACAGTATACTGCCTCTATATACCACACACACCTGTATTATATACTGTACAGTACACTGCCTCTATATACTACACACACCTGTATATATACTGTACAGTACACTGCCTCTATATACTACACAGACCTGTATTATATACTGTACAGTACACTGCCTCTATATACTACACACACCTGTATTATATACTGTACAGTACACTGCCTCTATATACTGCACACACCTGTATATATACTGTACAGTACACTGCCTCTATATACTACACACACCTGTATATATACTGTACAGTAGTGACATCATCGCTCTGTTTCTTACTTCTCACCTTTTAATCTTCCCAAACATTTGCGCGTTTCCCAGGATCTTCCCGAAGTCTATGTGGAACATTTGGCCGGAGCTCGTCAGCATGATGTTGTCATTGTGGCGGTCACAGACGCCCAGGAGAAACGTGACAACGCACCAACCAGCGCAGGAGCACAGGAAGTTGTCAGATGCCTGAGGAGGGAAGTCAAGAAACATTACCAAGAAGTAGGAACCTACTGTGCCCACCTACCGCCCCGTACTCTGTGCCCGCCTACCGCCCCGTACTCTGTGCCCGCCTACCGCCCCGTACTCTCTGCCCGCCTACCGCCCCGTACTCTCTGCCCGCCTACCGCCCCGTACTCTCTGCCCGCCTACCGCCCCGTACTCTCTGCCCGCCTACCGCCCCGTACTCTCTGCCCGCCTACCGCCCCGTACTCTCTGCCCGCCTACCGCCCCGTACTCTCTGCCCGCCTACCGCCCCGTACTCTCTGCCCGCCTACCGCCCCGTACTCTCTGCCCGCCTACCGCCCCGTACTCTCTGCCCGCCTACCGCCCCGTACTCTCTGCCCGCCTACCGCCCCGTACTCTCTGCCCGCCTACCGCCCCGTACTCTGCCCGCCTACCGCCCCGTACTCTGCCCGCCTACCGCCCCGTACTCTGCCCGCCTACCGCCCCGTACTCTGCCCGCCTACCGCCCCGTACTCTGCCCGCCTACCGCCCCGTACTCTCTGCCCGCCTACCGCCCCGTACTCTCTGCCCGCCTACCGCCCCGTACTCTCTGCCCGCCTACCGCCCCGTACTCTCTGCCCGCCTACCGCCCCGTACTCTCTGCCCGCCTACCGCCCCGTACTCTGTGCCCGCCTACCGCCCCATACTCTGTGCCCACCTACCGCCCCATACTCTGTGCCCACCTACCGCCCCGTACTCTCTGCCCGCCTACCGCCCCGTACTCTGTGCCCACCTACCGCCCCGTACTCTGTGCCCGCCTACCGCCCCATACTCTGTGCCCGCCTACCGCCCCATACTCTGTGCCCACCTACAGCCCCGTACTCTGTGCCCACCTACTGGAGGCAGGAATTCACCTGAGATCATGGGTAGGTTCTAAGGGGTGGGTGTTATATAAAGGGCTAAACTGGGGGGTGTTATATTGAGGGTTGTACTGGGGGGGGGTTATAATGAGATGATACCGTGCGCAGGGCGGGGGGGGGGGGGGGCATCATTACCGCGTTGTTGTTCTGGAACCATTTCTTCATTGACGAGTCCTTTAAAGGTCCGAACAGACCCGACTTGTTCTGGATTTTGGCCAAAGTTGTAGAATCCGGAACCAACTGAACCAAACCTGGAAGTAATCACATAATAAAGAGTGGGGGGCGGGGGGCCGACCTATACCGACACGCAGTACAACAAGGGGGCTCCAGTGCCCAGATTATCACCACCACTACTGTGGCCCATCACATGCATCAGTGACATCATCAATCATCAGTGACATCATCAATCATCAGTGACATCATCAATCATCAGTGACATCAATCATCAGTGACATCATCAATCATCAGCGACGTCAATCATCAGTGACGTCATCAATCAGTGACGTCATCAATCATCAGTGACATCATCATCAGTGACATCATCAATCATCAGTGACATCATCAATCATCCGTGACGTCATCAATCATCAGTGACGTCATCAGTATCATCAATCAATGACGTCATCAGTGACGTCATCAATCATCAGTGACGTCATCAATCATCAGTGACATCAATCATCAGTGACATCAATCATCCATGACGTTATCAATAATCAGTGACGTTATCATCAGTATCATCAATGACGTCATCAATCAGTGACGTCATCAATCATCCATGGTGGTCAGTCACACGTGGTCGCTGTCCCGCTGTCACTGACCTTGCTTCGGGCCGGTGGACACACATCTATAGGTGATCATCCGCAGATCTAATCCCTCATGAAGCCAAATTCTGTCCATGATCTCCACCAGCTGGAGGACCAGCATGTCCTGCCTCATGTCGTCTCCCATCTACAGCCCATCAGAAATACAACTCATCATCATCATCATCATCATCATCATCATCATCAGACTCCACACAACATGCAAGAAGCACATCACGTGACCTGACCACGTCTTACAGAAAACAACATAGATCTCACCCAGCAGCCCTGCTATGCGGAATGTAGGACATACGTGTGTCAGTCTAAACTGAACCTCTCAGATTATATTCAACAACCAGAAAACTCAAGAGAAACATAAAAAGCAACAGTAAAATACACAACAATCCGCACTGCGCACCTTATACATGACGTGAATGTTCGGCCCCTGAGGATCAGCATTGATGAAGGAAAGTCTCAGAGGCTTCGCATTGGAACTGAAGAAAGAGCACAACTAAAAGGAGGAAATAGAAGATGTGTAAGAAACCAGCAGGCAAATCATCACTATACCCCAGAGCTGCGCTCACTATTCTACTGGTCACTGTGTACATACATTACATTACTTATCCTGTATTATACTCCAGAGCTGCGCTCACTATTCTGCTGGTACAGTCACTGTGTACATACATTACATTACTTATCCTGTATTATACTCCAGAGCTGCGCTCACTATTCTGCTGGTACAGTCACTATGTACATACATTACATTACTTATCCTGTATTATACTCCAGAGCTGCGCTCACTATTCTGCTGGTACAGTCACTGTGTACATACATTACATTACTTATCCTGTATTATACTCCAGAGCTGCGCTCACTATTCTGCTGGTATAGTCACTGTGTACATACATTACATTACTTATCCTGTATTATACTCCAGAGCTGCGCTCACTATTCTGCTGGTGCAGTCACTGTGTACATACATTACATTACTTATCCTGTATTATACTCCAGAGCTGCGCTCACTATTCTGCTGGTCACTGTGTACATACATTACATTACTTATCCTGTATTATACTCCAGAGCTGCGCTCACTATTCTGCTGGTACAGTCACTGTGTACATACATTACATTACTTATCCTGTATTATACTCCAGAGCTGCGCTCACTATTCTGCTGGTACAGTCACTGTGTACATACATTACTTATCCTGTATTATACTCCAGAGCTGCGCTCACTATTCTGCTGGTACAGTCACTGTGTACATACATTACATTACTTATCCTGTATTATACTCCAGAGCTGCGCTCACTATTCTGCTGGTACAGTCACTGTGTACATACATTACATTACTTATCCTGTATTATACTCCAGAGCTGTGCTCACTATTCTGCTGGTACAGTCACTGTGTACATACATTACTTATCCTGTATTATACTCCAGAGCTGCGCTCACTATTCTGCTGGTGCAGTCACTGTGTACATACATTACATTACTTATCCTGTATTATACCCCAGAGCTGCGCTCACTATTCTGCTGGTCACTGTGTACATACATTACATTACTTATCCTGTATTATACTCCAGAGCTGCGCTCACTATTCTGCTGGTACAGTCACTGTGTACATACATTACTTATCCTGTATTATACTCCAGAGCTGCGCTCACTATTCTGCTGGTACAGTCACTGTGTACATACATTACATTACTTATCCTGTATTATACTCCAGAGCTGCGCTCACTATTCTGCTGGTACAGTCACTGTGTACATACATTACATTACTTATCCTGTATTATACTCCAGAGCTGTGCTCACTATTCTGCTGGTACAGTCACTGTGTACATACATTACTTATCCTGTATTATACTCCAGAGCTGCGCTCACTATTCTGCTGGTGCAGTCACTGTGTACATACATTACATTACTTATCCTGTATTATACCCCAGAGCTGCGCTCACTATTCTGCTGGTCACTGTGTACATACATTACATTACTTATCCTGTATTATACTCCAGAGCTGCGCTCACTATTCTGCTGGTACAGTCACTGTGTACATACATTACATTACTTATCCTGTATTATACTCCAGAGCTGCGCTCACTATTCTGCTGGTACAGTCACTGTGTACATACATTACATTACTTATCCTGTATTATACTCCAGAGCTGCGCTCACTATTCTGCTGGTACAGTCACTGTGTACATACATTACTTATCCTGTATTATACTCCAGAGCTGCGCTCACTATTCTGCTGGTGCAGTCACTGTGTACATACATTACATTACTTATCCTGTATTATACTCCAGAGCTGCGCTCACTATTCTGCTGGTACAGTCACTGTGTACATACATTACATTACTTATCCTGTATTATACCCCAGAGCTGCGCTCACTATTCTGCTGGTGCAGTCACTGTGTACATACATTACATTACTTATCCTGTATTATACTCCAGAGCTGCGCTCACTATTCTGCTGGTGCAGTCACTGTGTACATACATTACATTACTTATCCTGTATTATACTCCAGAGCTGCGCTCACTATTCTGCTGGTGCAGTCACTGTGTACATACATTACATTACTTATCCTGTATTATACTCCAGAGCTGCGCTCACTATTCTGCTGGTACAGTCACTGTGTACATACATTACATTACTTATCCTGTATTATACTCCAGAGCTGTGCTCACTATTCTGCTGGTGCAGTCACTGTGTACATACATTACATTACTTATCCTGTATTATACTCCAGAGCTGCGCTCACTATTCTGCTGGTACAGTCACTGTGTACATACATTACATTACTTATCCTGTATTATACCCCAGAGCTGCGCTCACTATTCTGCTGGTCACTGTGTACATACATTACATTACTTATCCTGTATTATACTCTAGAGCTGCGCTCACTATTCTGCTGGTGCAGTCACTGTGTACATACATTACATTACTTATCCTGTATTATACTCTAGAGCTGCGCTCACTATTCTGCTGGTGCAGTCACTGTGTACATACATTACATTACTTATCCTGTATTATACTCCAGAGCTGCGCTCACTATTCTGCTGGTGCAGTCACTATGTACATACATTACATTACTTATCCTGTATTATACCCCAGAGCTGCGCTCACTATTCTGCTGGTGCAGTCACTGTGTACATACATTACATTACTTATCCTGTATTATACTCCAGAGCTGTGCTCACTATTCTGCTGGTATAGTCACTGTGTACATACATTACATTACTTATCCTGTATTATACTCTAGAGCTGCGCTCACTATTCTGCTGGTACAGTCACTGTGTACATACATTACATTACTTATCCTGTATTATACTCCAGAGCTGCGCTCACTATTCTGCTGGTACAGTCACTGTGTACATACATTACATTACTTATCCTGTATTATACTCCAGAGCTGCGCTCACTATTCTGCTAGTGCAGTCACTGTGTACATACATTACATTACTTATCCTGTATTATACTCCAGAGCTGCGCTCACTATTCTGCTGGTACAGTCACTGTGTACATACATTACTTATCCTGTATTATACTCCAGAGCTGCGCTCACTATTCTGCTGGTGCAGTCACTGTGTACATACATTACATTACTTATCCTGTATTATACTCCAGAGCTGCGCTCACTATTCTGCTGGTACAGTCACTGTGTACATACATTACATTACTTATCCTGTATTATACTCCAGAGCTGCGCTCACTATTCTGCTGGTACAGTCACTGTGTACATACATTACTTATCCTGTATTATACTCCAGAGCTGCACTCACTATTCTGCTGGTACAGTCACTGTGTACATACATTACATTACTTATCCTGTATTATACTCCAGAGCTGCGCTCACTATTCTGCTGGTGCAGTCACTGTGCACATACATTACATTACTTATCCTGTATTATACTCCAGAGCTGCGCTCACTATTCTGCTGGTGCAGTCACTGTGTACATACATTACATTACTTATCCTGTATTATACTCCAGAGCTGCGCTCACTATTCTGCTGGTACAGTCACTGTGTACATACATTACATTACTTATCCTGTATTATACTCCAGAGCTGCGCTCACTATTCTGCTGGTGCAGTCACTGTGTACATACATTACATTACTTATCCTGTATTATACTCCAGAGCTGCGCTCACTATTCTGCTGGTGCAGTCACTGTGTACATACATCACATTACTTATCCTGTATTATACCCCAGAGCTGCGCTCACTATTCTGCTGGTCACTGTGTACATACATTACATTACTTATCCTGTATTATACTCCAGAGCTGCGCTCACTATTCTGCTGGTACAGTCACTGTGTACATACATCACATTACTTATCCTGTATTATACCCCAGAGCTGCGCTCACTATTCTGCTGGTCACTGTGTACATACATTACATTACTTATCCTGTATTATACTCCAGAGCTGCGCTCACTATTCTGCTGGTACAGTCACTGTGTACATACATTACTTATCCTGTATTATACTCCAGAGCTGCGCTCACTATTCTGCTGGTGCAGTCACTGTGTACATACATTACATTACTTATCCTGTATTATACTCCAGAGCTGCGCTCACTATTCTGCTGGTACAGTCACTGTGTACATACATTACATTACTTATCCTGTATTATACTCCAGAGCTGCGCTCACTATTCTGCTGGTACAGTCACTGTGTACATACATTACTTATCCTGTATTATACTCCAGAGCTGCACTCACTATTCTGCTGGTACAGTCACTGTGTACATACATTACATTACTTATCCTGTATTATACTCCAGAGCTGCGCTCACTATTCTGCTGGTGCAGTCACTGTGCACATACATTACATTACTTATCCTGTATTATACTCCAGAGCTGCGCTCACTATTCTGCTGGTGCAGTCACTGTGTACATACATTACATTACTTATCCTGTATTATACTCCAGAGCTGCGCTCACTATTCTGCTGGTACAGTCACTGTGTACATACATTACATTACTTATCCTGTATTATACTCCAGAGCTGCGCTCACTATTCTGCTGGTGCAGTCACTGTGTACATACATTACATTACTTATCCTGTATTATACTCCAGAGCTGCGCTCACTATTCTGCTGGTGCAGTCACTGTGTACATACATTACATTACTTATCCTGTATTATACCCCAGAGCTGCGCTCACTATTCTGCTGGTGCAGTCACTGTGTACATACATTACATTACTTATCCTGTATTATACTCTAGAGCTGCGCTCACTATTCTGCTGGTGCAGTCACTATGTACATACATTACATTACTTATCCTGTATTATACCCCAGAGCTGCGCTCACTATTCTGCTGGTACAGTCACTGTGTACATACATTACATTACTTATCCTGTATTATACTCCAGAGCTGTGCTCACTATTCTGCTGGTATAGTCACTGTGTACATACATTACATTACTTATCCTGTATTATACTCCAGAGCTGTGCTCACTATTCTGCTGGTACAGTCACTGTGTACATACATTACATTACTTATCCTGTATTATACTCCAGAGCTGTGCTCACTATTCTGCTGGTATAGTCACTGTATACATACATTACATTACTTATCCTGTATTATACTCCAGAGCTGCGCTCACTATTCTGCTGGTACAGTCACTGTGTACATACATTACATTACTTATCCTGTATTATACTCCAGAGCTGCGCTCACTATTCTGCTGGTACAGTCACTGTGTACATACATTACATTACTTATCCTGTATTATACTCCAGAGCTGCGCTCACTATTCTGCTGGTACAGTCACTGTGTACATACATTACTTATCCTGTATTATACTCCAGAGCTGCGCTCACTATTCTGCTGGTGCAGTCACTGTGTACATACATTACATTACTTATCCTGTATTATACTCCAGAGCTGCGCTCACTATTCTGCTGGTGCAGTCACTGTGTACATACATTACATTACTTATCCTGTATTATACTCCAGAGCTGCGCTCACTATTCTGCTGGTACAGTCACTGTGTACATACATTACTTATCCTGTATTATACTCCAGAGCTGCGCTCACTATTCTGCTGGTGCAGTCACTGTGTACATACATTACATTACTTATCCTGTATTATACCCCAGAGCTGCGCTCACTATTCTGCTGGTCACTGTGTACATACATTACATTACTTATCCTGTATTATACTCTAGAGCTGCGCTCACTATTCTGCTGGTGCAGTCACTATGTACATACATTACATTACTTATCCTGTATTATACCCCAGAGCTGCGCTCACTATTCTGCTGGTACAGTCACTGTGTACATACATTACATTACTTATCCTGTATTATACTCCAGAGCTGCGCTCACTATTCTGCTGGTACAGTCACTGTGTACATACATTACATTACTTATCCTGTATTATACTCCAGAGCTGCGCTCACTATTCTGCTGGTACAGTCACTGTGTACATACATTACATTACTTATCCTGTATTATACTCCAGAGCTGCGCTCACTATTCTGCTGGTGCAGTCACTGTGTACATACATTACATTACTTATCCTGTATTATACTCCAGAGCTGTGCTCACTATTCTGCTGGTATAGTCACTGTGTACATACATTACATTACTTATCCTGTATTATACCCCAGAGCTGCGCTCACTATTCTGCTGGTGCAGTCACTATGTACATACATTACATTACTTATCCTGTATTATACTCCAGAGCTGCACTCACTATTCTGCTGGTGCAGTCACTGTGTACATACATTACTTATCCTGTATTATACTCCAGAGCTGCGCTCACTATTCTGCTGGTACAGTCACTGTGTACATACATTACATTACTTATCCTGTATTATACTCCAGAGCTGCGCTCACTATTCTGCTGGTACAGTCACTGTGTACATACATTACATTACTTATCCTGTATTATACTCCAGAGCTGCGCTCACTATTCTGCTAGTGCAGTCACTGTGTACATACATCACATTACTTATCCTGTATTATACCCCAGAGCTGCGCTCACTATTCTGCTGGTCACTGTGTACATACATTACATTACTTATCCTGTATTATACCCCAGAGCTGCGCTCACTATTCTGCTGGTACAGTCACTGTGTACATACATTACATTACTTATCCTGTATTATACTCCAGAGCTGCGCTCACTATTCTGCTGGTGCAGTCACTGTGCACATACATTACATTACTTATCCTGTATTATACTCCAGAGCTGCGCTCACTATTCTGCTGGTGCAGTCACTGTGTACATACATTACATTACTTATCCTGTATTATACTCCAGAGCTGCGCTCACTATTCTGCTGGTACAGTCACTGTGTACATACATTACATTACTTATCCTGTATTATACTCCAGAGCTGCGCTCACTATTCTGCTGGTGCAGTCACTGTGTACATACATTACATTACTTATCCTGTATTATACTCCAGAGCTGCGCTCACTATTCTGCTGGTGCAGTCACTGTGTACATACATTACATTACTTATCCTGTATTATACTCCAGAGCTGCGCTCACTATTCTGCTGGTGCAGTCACTATGTACATACATTACATTACTTATCCTGTATTATCCCCCAGAGCTGCGCTCACTATTCTGCTGGTGCAGTCACTGTGTACATACATTACATTACTTATCCTGTATTATACTCCAGAGCTGCGCTCACTATTCTGCTGGTGCAGTCACTGTGTACATACATTACATTACTTATCCTGTATTATACTCCAGAGCTGTGCTCACTATTCTGCTGGTATAGTCACTGTGTACATACATTACATTACTTATCCTGTATTATACCCCAGAGCTGCGCTCACTATTCTGCTGGTGCAGTCACTATGTACATACATTACATTACTTATCCTGTATTATACTCCAGAGCTGTGCTCACTATTCTGCTGGTGCAGTCACTGTGTACATACATTACATTACTTATCCTGTATTATACTCCAGAGCTGCGCTCACTATTCTGCTGGTACAGTCACTGTGTACATACATTACATTACTTATCCTGTATTATACTCCAGAGCTGCGCTCACTATTCTGCTGGTGCAGTCACTGTGTACATACATTACATTACTTATCCTGTATTATACTCCAGAGCTGCGCTCACTATTCTGCTGGTACAGTCACTGTGTACATACATTACATTACTTATCCTGTATTATACTCCAGAGCTGCGCTCACTATTCTGCTGGTGCAGTCACTGTGTACATACATTACATTACTTATCCTGTATTATACCCCAGAGCTGCGCTCACTATTCTGCTGGTACGGTCACTGTGTACATACATCACATTACTTATCCTGTATTATACCCCAGAGCTGCGCTCACTATTCTGCTGGTCACTGTGTACATACAGTACATTACTTATCCTGTATTATACTACAGAGCTGCGCTCACTATTCTGCTGGTGCAGTCACTGTGTACATACATTACATTACTTATCCTGTATTATACTCCAGAGCTGCGCTCACTATTCTGCTGGTACAGTCACTGTGTACATACATTACATTACTTATCCTGTATTATACCCCAGAGCTGCGCTCACTATTCTGCTGGTCACTGTGTACATACATTACATTACTTATCCTGTATTATACTCCAGAGCTGTGCTCACTATTCTGCTGGTACAGTCACTGTGTACATACATTACATTACTTATCCTGTATTATACTCCAGAGCTGCGCTCACTATTCTGCTGGTGCAGTCACTGTGTACATACATTACATTACTTATCCTGTATTATACTCCAGAGCTGCGCTCACTATTCTGCTGGTGCAGTCACTATGTACATACATTACATTACTTATCCTGTATTATACTCCAGAGCTGCGCTCACTATTCTGCTGGTACAGTCACTGTGTACATACATTACATTACTTATCCTGTATTATACAACAGAGCTGCGCTCACTATTCTGCTGGTACAGTCACTGTGTACATACATTACATTACTTATCCTGTATTATACTCCAGAGCTGCGCTCACTATTCTGCTGGTGCAGTCACTATGTACATACATTACATTACTTATCCTGTATTATACTCCAGAGCTGCGCTCACTATTCTGCTGGTACAGTCACTGTGTACATACATTACATTACTTATCCTGTATTATACAACAGAGCTGCGCTCACTATTCTGCTGGTACAGTCACTGTGTACATACATTACATTACTTATCCTGTATTATACTCCAGAGCTGCGCTCACTATTCTGCTGGTACAGTCACTGTGTACATACATTACATTACTTATCCTGTATTATACTCCAGAGCTGCGCTCACTATTCTGCTGGTGCAGTCACTGTGTACATACATTACATTACTTATCCTGTATTATACTCCAGAGCTGCACTCACTATTCTGCTGGTACAGTCACTGTGTACATACATTACATTACTTATCCTGTATTATACTCCAGAGCTGCGCTCACTATTCTGCTGGTACAGTCACTGTGTACATACATTACATTACTTATCCTGTATTATACTCCAGAGCTGCGCTCACTATTCTGCTGGTGCAGTCACTGTGTACATACATTACATTACTTATCCTGTATTATACTCCAGAGCTGCGCTCACTATTCTGCTGGTGCAGTCACTGTGTACATACATTACATTACGTATCCTGTATTATACTCCAGAGCTGCGCTCACTATTCTGCTGGTACAGTCACTGTGTACATACATTACTTATCCTGTATTATACTCCAGAGCTGCGCTCACTATTCTGCTGGTGCAGTCACTGTGTACATACATTACATTACTTATCCTGTATTATACTCCAGAGCTGCGCTCACTATTCTGCTGGTGCAGTCACTGTGTACATACATTACATTACTTATCCTGTATTATACTCCAGAGCTGCGCTCACTATTCTGCTGGTACAGTCACTGTGTACATACATTACTTATCCTGTATTATACTCCAGAGCTGCGCTCACTATTCTGCTGGTGCAGTCACTGTGTACATACATTACATTACTTATCCTGTATTATACTCCAGAGCTGCGCTCACTATTCTGCTGGTGCAGTCACTGTGTACATACATTACATTACTTATCCTGTATTATACTCCAGAGCTGCGCTCACTATTCTGCTGGTGCAGTCACTGTGTACATACATTACATTACTTATCCTGTATTATACCCCAGAGCTGCACTCACTATTCTGCTGGTACGGTCACTGTGTACATACATTACATTACTTATCCTGTATTATACCCCAGAGCTGCGCTCACTATTCTGCTGGTACACTCACTGTGTACATACATTACTTATCCTGTATTATACTCCAGAGCTGCGCTCACTATTCTGCTGGTACAGTCACTGTGTACATACATAACATTACTTATCCTGTATTATACTCCAGAGCTGCGCTCACTATTCTGCTGGTACAGTCACTGTGTACATACATTACATTACTTATCCTGTATTATACTCCAGAGCTGCGCTCATTATTCTGCTGGTACAGTCACTGTGTACATACATTACATTACTTATCCTGTATTATACTCCAGAGCTGCGCTCACTATTCTGCTGGTGCAGTCACTGTGTACATACATTACTTATCCTGTATTATACTCCAGAGCTGCGCTCACTATTCTGCCGGTACAGTCACTGTGTACATACATTACATTACTTATCCTGTATTATACTCCAGAGCTGCGCTCACTATTCTGCTGGTACAGTCACTGTGTACATACATTACATTACTTATCCTGTATTATACCCCAGAGCTGCGCTCACTATTCTGCTGGTGCAGTCACTGTGTACATACATTACATTACTTATCCTGTATTATACTGCAGAGCTGCGCTCACTATTCTGCTGGTGCAGTCACTGTGTACATACATTACATTACTTATCCTGTATTATACTCCAGAGCTGCACTCACTATTCTGCTGGTGCAGTCACTGTGTGCATACATTACATTACTTATCCTGTATTATACTCCAGAGCTGCGCTCACTATTCTGCTGGTGCAGTCACTGTGTACATACATTACATTACTTATCCTGTATTATACTCCAGAGCTGCGCTCACTATTCTGCTGGTGCAGTCACTGTGTACATACATTACTTATCCTGTATTATACTCCAGAGCTGCGCTCACTATTCTGCTGGTACAGTCACTGTGTACATACATTACATTACTTATCCTGTATTATACTCCAGAGCTGCGCTCACTATTCTGCTGGTACAGTCACTCTGCACATACATTACATTACTTATCCTGTATTATACTCCAGAGCTGCGCTCACTATTCTGCCGGTACAGTCACTGTGTACACACATTACATTACTTATCCTGTATTATACTCCAGAGCTGCGCTCACTATTCTGCTGGTACAGTCACTGTGTACATACATTACATTACTTATCCTGTATTATACTCCAGAGCTGCGCTCACTATTCTGCTGGTACAGTCACTGTGTACATACATTACATTACTTATCCTGTATTATACTCCAGAGCTGCACTCACTATTCTGCTGGTGCAGTCACTGTGTACATACATTACATTACTTATCCTGTATTATACTCCAGAGCTGCGCTCACTATTCTGCTGGTACAGTCACTGTGTACATACATTACATTACTTATCCTGTATTATACTCCAGAGCTGCGCTCACTATTCTGCTGGTGCAGTCACTGTGTACATACATTACATTACTTATCCTGTATTATACTCCAGAGCCGCACTCACTATTCTGCTGGTACAGTCACTGTGTACATACATTACATTACTTATCCTGTATTATACTCCAGAGCCGCGCTCACTATTCTGCTGGTGCAGTCACTGTGTACATACATTACATTACTTATCCTGTATTATACTCCAGAGCTGCGCTCACTATTCTGCTGGTGCAGTCACTGTGTACATACATTACATTACTTATCCTGTATTATACTCCAGAGCTGCACTCACTATTCTGCTGGTGCAGTCACTGTGTACATACATTACATTACTTATCCTGTATTATACTCCAGAGCTGCGCTCACTATTCTGCTGGTGCAGTCACTGTGTACATACATTACATTACGTATCCTGTATTATACTCCAGAGCTGCGCTCACTATTCTGCTGGTACAGTCACTGTGTACATACATTACATTACTTATCCTGTATTATACTCCAGAGCTGCGCTCACTATTCTGCTGGTACAGTCACTGTGTACATACATTACTTATCCTGTATTATACTCCAGAGCTGCGCTCACTATTCTGCTGGTACAGTCACTGTGTACATACATTACTTATCCTGTATTATACTCCAGAGCTGCGCTCACTATTCTGCTGGTACAGTCACTGTGTACATACATTACATTACTTATCCTGTATTATACTCCAGAGCTGCGCTCACTATTCTGCTGGTACAGTCACTGTGTACATACATTACATTACTTATCCTGTATTATACTCCAGAGCTGCGCTCACTATTCTGCTGGTACAGTCACTGTGTACATACATTACATTACTTATCCTGTATTATACTCCAGAGCTGCGCTCACTATTCTGCTGGTGCAGTCACTGTGTACATACATTACTTATCCTGTATTATACTCCAGAGCTGCGCTCACTATTCTGCCGGTACAGTCACTCTGCACATACATTACATTACTTATCCTGTATTATACTCCAGAGCTGCGCTCACTATTCTGCTGGTACAGTCACTGTGTACATACATTACATTACTTATCCTGTATTATACTCCAGAGCTGCCCTCACTATTCTGCTGGTGCAGTCACTGTGTACATACATTACATTACTTATCCTGTATTATACTCCAGAGCTGCACTCACTATTCTGCTGGTTCAGTCACTGTGTACATACATTACATTACTTATCCTGTATTATACTCCAGAGCTGCGCTCACTATTCTGCTGGTACAGTCACTGTGTACATACATTACATTACTTATCCTGTATTATACTCCAGAGCTGCGCTCACTATTCTGCTGGTGCAGTCACTGTGTACATACATTACATTACTTATCCTGTATTATACTCCAGAGCTGCGCTCACTATTCTGCTGGTACAGTCACTGTGTACATACATTACATTACTTATCCTGTATTATACTCCAGAGCTGCGCTCACTATTCTGCTGGTACAGTCACTGTGTACATACATTACATTACTTATCCTGTATTATACTCCAGAGCTGCGCTCACTATTCTGCTGGTACAGTCACTGTGTACATACATTACTTATCCTGTATTATACTCCAGAGCTGCGCTCACTATTCTGCTGGTACAGTCACTGTGTACATACATTACTTATCCTGTATTATACTCCAGAGCTGCGCTCACTATTCTGCTGGTACAGTCACTGTGTACATACATTACATTACTTATCCTGTATTATACTCCAGAGCTGCGCTCACTATTCTGCTGGTACAGTCACTGTGTACATACATTACATTACTTATCCTGTATTATACTCCAGAGCTGCGCTCACTATTCTGCTGGTACAGTCACTGTGTACATACATTACATTACTTATCCTGTATTATACTCCAGAGCTGCGCTCACTATTCTGCTGGTGCAGTCACTGTGTACATACATTACTTATCCTGTATTATACTCCAGAGCTGCGCTCACTATTCTGCCGGTACAGTCACTCTGCACATACATTACATTACTTATCCTGTATTATACTCCAGAGCTGCGCTCACTATTCTGCTGGTACAGTCACTGTGTACATACATTACATTACTTATCCTGTATTATACTCCAGAGCTGCCCTCACTATTCTGCTGGTGCAGTCACTGTGTACATACATTACATTACTTATCCTGTATTATACTCCAGAGCTGCACTCACTATTCTGCTGGTTCAGTCACTGTGTACATACATTACATTACTTATCCTGTATTATACTCCAGAGCTGCGCTCACTATTCTGCTGGTACAGTCACTGTGTACATACATTACATTACTTATCCTGTATTATACTCCAGAGCTGCGCTCACTATTCTGCTGGTGCAGTCACTGTGTACATACATTACATTACTTATCCTGTATTATACTCCAGAGCTGCGCTCACTATTCTGCTGGTACAGTCACTGTGTACATACATTACATTACTTATCCTGTATTATACTCCAGAGCTGCGCTCACTATTCTGCTGGTACAGTCACTGTGTACATACATTACATTACTTATCCTGTATTATACTCCAGAGCTGCGCTCACTATTCTGCTGGTCACTTTGTACACACTAATACCCCTCTTACCTCTCGGTCTATTCCTCTCACTACTATCGCCGGGTTCAGGGGGAGACGACAATTTCCGACTTGCTGGAAGAAGGTCTCTATGTCTCGGATTCCGCTCCTCAGCGCCTCCTGCAGGCAGAGACTCGGATGTCAGGAATTCTTTGCATTACCTTCGGAGTTCCTCCGGCTCTGATCGGGGTTTTCTCAAACACAACATCCAAGGAGCTCCGCGCTGTTTCATGTCCCCTTGCGGGCAGATGGGGGTCGCTGGTGTGGTGTCCTGGGCTCGGTATCCAGTTTGGAGCTCTGCTGGTCGGTGACTGAGGTCCTTGGCCTGCGATTGGATCCCAGTGGTCACATGGAGTGCATCTGTGTTATGACATCATCGCACCCTCACGTGACCACTGAGACACAATGACAGGTCCAGGACCTCAGTCACAGGGAAAATGAGGAGCGGGGAGGAAGCTGCAGACTGCCGATACCCAGGAGAGGGGAGTAGCAGTGATTGTTATTATTTACCTTCCCCGGGCCCCCCGAATATAATAATAGCACCGGCTCTAGGGAAGGGGGGTGTCTTAGGAGAATATAATACTGTGTGGGGACTGCTGTGGAGCACATAATACTGTGTGGGGGGGTCACTGTGGAGCATATAATACTGTGTGGGGGGTCACTGTGGAGCATATAATACTGTGTGTGGGGGTCACTGTGGAGCATATAATACTGTGTGGGGACTGCTGTGGAGCACATAATACTGTGTGGGGGGTCACTGTGGAGCATATAATACTGTGTGGGGGGGTCACTGTGGAGCATATAATACTGTGTGGGGACTGCTGTGGAGCACATAATACTGTGTGGGGGGTCACTGTGGAGCATATAATACTGTGTGGGGGGGTCACTGTGGAGCATATAATACTGTGTGGGGGCCACTGTGGAGCATATAATACTGTGTGGAGGTCACTGTGGAGCATATAATACTGTGTGGGGGCCACTGTGGAGCATATAATACTGTGTGGGGGGGTCACTGTGGAGCATATACTACTGTGTGGGGGGTCACTGTGGAGCATATAATACTGTGTGATTGCCACTGTGGAGCATATAATACTGTGTGTACACTGTGGAGCATATAATACTGTGTGGACCACTGTGGAGAATATAATACTGTGTGGGTGTCACTGTGAAGCATATAATTCTGTGTGGGGGCTGCTGTGGAGCATATAATACTGTGTGGGGGTCACTGTGGAGCATATAATACTGTGTGGGGGGGGTCACTGTGGAGCATATAATACTGTGTGATTGCCACTGTGGAGCATATAATACTGTGTGTACACTGTGGAGAATATAATACTGTGTGTGGACCACTGTGGAGCATATAATTCTGTGTGGGGGCTGCTGTCGAGCATATAATACTGTGTGGGAGTCACTGTGGAGCATATAATATTGTGTGGGGGTCACTGTGGAGCATATAATACTGTGTGGGGGGCACTGTGGAGCATATAATTCTGTGTGGGGGCTGCTGTGGAGCATATAATACTGTGTGTGGACCACTGTGAAGTATATAATTCTGTGTGGGGGGCCACTGTGGAGCATATAATACTGTGTGGGAGTCACTGTGGAGCATATAATACTGTGTGGGAGTCACTGTGGAGCATATAATACTGTGTGGGAGTCACTGTGGAGCATATATTACTGTGTGGAGGTTTCTATGGAGCAGATTATACTGTGTGGGAGTCACTACATTTTTTTTACATTTTTTCTTTTTGTCCCTATAGGGGTTTGATCTTCTGATTGAGTCTTCTATAGGTGTTCGCTGTATACAGGTGTACTGCAGTATATAGGAGGCTGTCATGCACACACATAGGCTGACAGTCTATTCAAGGCAGGATTAACCAGATACGTGGAGCGACAGTGATGGGGGAGACCCCAGGCGGACAAATATGAGCAGTGGAACCCCTGGAAAATGTTCTGTGGGGGCCGATCAGGACCCCAATATATAATAGCTCATCTATAGAGAGGACAAGCAGAGCTGCAGTCACTATTGTATATTCTGTAGGTACATCTTACGCTCCGTTCACACTAGCGGCCGGACTCCGTTATGTGGTTTCCGTCTTTTGCACACAGAAGACGTAAAGCTGTCAGAGCGGGTCCGGCCGTGAGCGCCAGGGAGCGTTTTATGCTCTCTGCTGTAAAACCGTTTTTTTTAAACCGGACACACAGTACTGCACGTCCGAATCAGTGTCCAGTTTAAAAAACCGGTTTTGCCGCGGAGAGCATAAAACGCTCCCTGGCGCTCACGGCCGGACACTTTCCAATTCCATTCAAATGAATCACATGAAGATGCGGAAGGTTTCCATCTGCTGCTCTGTTTTGTGCAGGAAACGGAAACCTGCAGAACGGAGACCGGGCGCAGATGTGAATGAGCCCTTATGCTCCAGGCAAAGCAGCAGAGAAGCCATAACTGTCAGTACATGAAATCAGAGCTCCACCCACCCCTATACACCCCCCTGAGCTCCACCCACCGCTATACACCCCCCTGAGCTCCACCCGCCGTTATACACCCCCCCTGAGCTCCACCCACCGCTATACACCCCCCTGAGCTCCACCCACCGCTATACACCCCCCTGAGCTCCACCCACCGTTATACACCCCCCCTGAGCTCCACCCGCCGTTATACACCCCCCCCTGAGCTCCACCCGCCGTTATACACCCCCCCTGAGCTCCACCCGCGGTTATACACCCCCCCTGAGCTCCACCCGCCGTTATACACCCCCCCTGAGCTCCACCCGCGGTTATACACCCCCCCTGAGCTCCACCCGCCGTTATACACCCCCCCTGAGCTCCACCCACCGCTATACACCCCCCTGAGCTCCACCCGCCGTTATACACCCCCCCCTGAGCTCCACCCGCCGTTATACACCCCCCCTGAGCTCCACCCGCCGTTATACACCCCCCCCTGAGCTCCACCCGCCGTTATACACCCCCCCTGAGCTCCACCCGCCGTTATACACCCCCCCCCTGAGCTCCACCCGCCGTTATACACCCCCCCCTGAGCTCCACCCGCCGTTATACACCCCGAGCTCCACCCGCCGTTATACACCCCCCCTGAGCTCCACCCGCCGTTATACACCCCCCCCTGAGCTCCACCCGCCGTTATACACCCCCCCTGAGCTCCACCCGCCGTTATACACCCCCCCCTGAGCTCCACCCGCCGTTATACACCCCCCCCTGAGCTCCACCCGCCGTTATACACCCCCCCCTGAGCTCCACCCGCCGTTATACACCCCCCCCTGAGCTCCACCCGCCGTTATACACTGTCACGGGATGGTTAGAGTCTATACTATAGGCAATGTGTAATATATATTTCATGTGGAATGTATTCTCTAACCTGTTATATACATCAATGTGTAGTTGGCTGATTAGGGTCTAGTGTGTTAGCACATTGTATGCAAATCCCTCTAACTAGTGAGGACCAGTGAGGACAATGGGTGGAGATAATCTGATCAGTGTCTCCAAGAAGATGTTGGATGGTGCATTGTCCATAGTAGACAGGGAGTCTGCTCTCCTTGGTATAGGTGAGGGGGGAAGGATCTGTGACTCAGCCCTTCCCACCCACAGATATAGGTGTAACAGTCTTAGTATATAGTATATAGCTAGCAGTTAGTATGTGTTAGCCGGCCTGTGCACAGCTCTGCAGAGAGCCAGGATATAGTTACAGGACCAAGGAACCAAAGCTATCATTGGATTGTGACTTCTGTGGACTTATTGTTATTACGGTTGATGTGACCGCCACCGGCTACTAACTTTGTGGATTACAATAAATTGCTGTTGTCTCCCGACCTCTTGCGTCCCTGTTGATTCAAAAGACCATCCGGAGGAAGACGTATACCTTTGCTCCGTGACATACACCCCCCCCCCCCACTGAGCTCCACCCACCGTTATACACCCCGAGCTCCACCCACTCATTACTTTTTCTGCTTCATCCAATCTAGTTCTGGGAAAGCTGGGTGATGAAGCCGCTAAGACAGCAGAGCCTTCAGAGTTAGCCCAGGGGCCTGAGCAGTATCCGCTTCACAGCTAATCACCCAGCTGTATGGAGAAGGGGCGGCTCACCTGTCTCTGCTCCTCGGTGGCGCTCTTCACCTTCTCCGCTGTGGCCCCCAGGATCTTCAGGAGCCGCCACTGTCTGGTGAACTGGTCGCCCAGGGCCCGGCCGGCGCAGCGCTCAACGGCATCCAGGAGGCGGCGATACAGAGCACCATAGTGAGGCTCAGCGGCCCCATCTGTCAGCAGCCTGGGGGCCAAGAGAGAACTGAGAGTGTATCTAATCCTACAGGCACAGAGCGTATCTAATCCTACAGGCACAGAGCGTATCTAATCCTACAGGCACAGAGCGTATCTAATCCTGCGAGAGCCGGCTGTATCTAATCCTACAGGCACAGAGCGTATCTAATCCTGCGAGAGTTGCCTGTATCTAATCCTACAGGCACAGAGCGTATCTAATCCTGCGAGAGCTGCCTGTATCTAATCCTACAGGCACAGAGCGTATCCAATCCTACAGGCACAGAGCGTATCTAATCCTGCGAGAGCTGCCTGTATCTAATCCTACAGGCACAGAGCGTATCCAATCCTACAGGCACAGAGCGTATCTAATCCTACAGGCACAGAGCATATCTAATCCTACAGGCACAGAGCGTATCCAATCCTACAGGCACAGAGCGTATCCAATCCTACAGGCACAGAGCGTATCCAATCCTACAGGCACAGAGCGTATCCAATCCTACAGGCACAGAGCGTATCTAATCCTACAGGCACAGAGCGTATCTAATCCTGCGAGAGCCGGCTGTATCTAATCCTACAGGCACAGAGCATATCTAATCCTGCGAGAGCTGCCTGTATCTAATCCTACAGGCACAGTACAGTCAGTGTTAGTCCCGCCCCTCCCCAGCACAGTCAGTGTTAGCCCCTCCCCTCCCCAGCACAGTCAGTGTTAGCCCCGCCCCTCCCCAGCACAGTGTTAGTCCCGCCCCTCCCCAGCACAGTCAGTGTTAGCCCCTCCCCAGCACAGTCAGTGTTAGCCCCGCCCCTCCCCAGCACAGTGTTAGTCCCGCCCCTCCCCAGCACAGTGTTAGCCCCGCCCCTCCCCAGCACAGTGTTAGTCCCGCCCCTCCCCAGCACAGTCAGTGTTAGCCCCGCCCCTCCCCAGCACAGTCAGTGTTAGCCCCGCCCCTCCCCAGCACAGTCAGTTAGCCCCGCCCCAGCACAGTCAGTGTTAGCCCCGCCCCTCCCCAGCACAGTCAGTGTTAGCCCCGCCCCAGCACAGTCAGTGTTAGTTCCGCCCCGCCCCAGCACAGTCAGTGTTAGCCCCTCCCCAGCACAGTCAGTTAGCCCCGCCCCAGCACAGTCAGTGTTAGCCCCGCCCCTCCCCAGCACAGTCAGTGTTAGCCCCGCCCCAGCACAGTCAGTGTTAGTTCCGCCCCGCCCCAGCACAGTCAGTGTTAGCCCCTCCCCAGCACAGTCAGTTAGCCCCGCCCCAGCACAGTCAGTGTTAGCCCCGCCCCTCCCCAGCACAGTCAGTGTTAGCCCCGCCCCTCCCCAGCACAGTCAGTGTTAGCCCTGCCCCTCCCCAGTCAGTGTTAGCCCCGCCCCAGCACAGTCAGTGTTAGCCCCGCCCCAGCACAGTCAGTGTTAGCCCCGCCCCAGCACAGTCAGTGTTAGCCCCGCCCCTCCCCAGCACAGTCAGTGTTAGTCCCGCCCCTCCCCAGCACAGTCAGTGTTAGCCCCGCCCCAGCACAGTCAGTGTTAGTCCCGCCCCTCCCCAGCACAGTCAGTGTTAGTCCCGCCCCTCCCCAGCACAGTCAGTGTTAGCCCCGCCCCTCCCCAGCACAGTCAGTGTTAGCCCCGTCCCAGCACAGTCAGTGTTAGTCCCGCCCCTCCCCAGCACAGTCAGTGTTAGTCCCGCCCCTCCCCAGCACAGTCAGTGTTAGTCCCGCCCCTCCCCAGCACAGTCAGTGTTAGTCCCGCCCCTCCCCAGCACAGTCAGTGTTAGCCCCGTCCCAGCACAGTCAGTGTTAGTCCCGCCCCTCTCCAGCACAGTCAGTGTTAGCCCCGTCCCAGCACAGTCAGTGTTAGTCCCGCCCCTCCCCAGCACAGTCAGTGTTAGCCCCGCCCCAGCACAGTCAGTGTTAGTCCCGCCCCTCTCCAGCACAGTCAGTGTTAGCCCCGTCCCAGCACAGTCAGTGTTAGTCCCGCCCCTCCCCAGCACAGTCAGTGTTAGCCCCGCCCCAGCACAGTCAGTGTTAGCCCCTCCCCAGCACAGTCAGTGTTAGCCCCGCCCCAGCACAGTCAGTGTTAGTCCCGCCCCTCTCCAGCACAGTCAGTGTTAGCCCCTCCCCAGCACAGTCAGTGTTAGTCCCGCCCCTCCCCAGCACAGTGTTAGTCCCGCCCCTTACCAGTAGAGCCGGTGCAGCACCTGGATGCTCTGCAGGGATCGGTGGAGGAGGAGTCTCACCAGAGCATTATTCGGCCGCCACTCAAACTTCAGCGCCTGTGAGGGAAGATGAGTGAGAGCGGCGGGGGAGGGGAGAGGAGGAGGAGGGGGAGGGGGAGGAAAGGAGGGGGAGGGGGAGGGGTTATGTTACCTGCACCAACTGCGGAAGGAATATCAGTAACTGGTCACATGACAGGCGCTCCAGCTCCAGACACGCCCTCGCCCGCAGCCGCTCATCTGCAAAGCTGGAGGGAGACGCACACAATGAGGTTCTGCAGTAGCTGAAGTCTGTATATTGCCCCTCCCCAGAGGTTCTGCAGCAGCTGAGGTCTCACCAGGGGCTCAGCAGGCTCAGCGCCTCCAGGGGGCAGTCGAAGAAGGTCCAGTCCTCCAGGACGCGGTACATAGCGGCTATAGAGGGGGGGTCCCAGCCAGGGGCGCTGCCGAGGATCAGGGGCAGGAGGTTGGGGGTCTTGTGGGGACATCGGCGGTGATACCAGAGGCACCGCTTATCCATCTCCGACAACCTGAGGGACCCAAGGAGAGATTGTCAGCAGGAAAAGATGGCGGCCGCAGAGCCAGGTGACACATGAGGCGGAGCTTACAGGAGCACAGAGCTGCGATGTGCCAGGAACTGGAGCGCCGGTGCAGCAATCTCAGGGCATGCGTCATGTGACGTCTCCTCCATCAGGGGGCGCCGAAACAGCGGAGTAACATCCGGGAAATCCACCTGCAAATAATCCCAGGAGACAGTAGTCAGTGACCGGGGTAATCCATGGATACAGTAGTCAGTGACCGGGGTAACACGAGGAGACAGTAGTCAGTGACCGGGGTAACACGAGGAGACAGTAGTCAGTGACCGGGGTAACACGAGGAGACAGTAGTCAGTGACCGGGGTAATCCCAGGAGACAGTAGTCAGTGACCGGGGTAACACGAGGAGACAGTAGTCAGTGACCGGGGTAATCCATGGAGACAGTAGTCAGTGACCGGGGTAACACGAGGAGACAGTAGTCAGTGACCGGGGTAACACGAGGAGACAGTAGTCAGTGACCGGGGTAACACGAGGAGACAGTAGTCAGTGACCGGGGTAACACGAGGAGACAGTAGTCAGTGACCGGGGTAACACGAGGAGACAGTAGTCAGTGACCGGGGTAACACGAGGAGACAGTAGTCAGTGACCGGGGTAATCCATGGAGACAGTAGTCAGTGACCGGGGTAACACGAGGAGACAGTAGTCAGTGACCGGGGTAACACGAGGAGACAGTAGTCAGTGACCGGGGTAACACGAGGAGACAGTAGTCAGTGACCGGGGTAACACGAGGAGACAGTAGTCAGTGACCGGGGTAACACGAGGAGACAGTAGTCAGTGACCGGGGTAACACGAGGAGACAGTAGTCAGTGACCGGGGTAACACGAGGAGACAGTAGTCAGTGACCGGGGTAACACGAGGAGACAGTAGTCAGTGACCGGGGTAACACGAGGAGACAGTAGTCAGTGACCGGGGTAACACGAGGAGACAGTAGTCAGTGACCGGGGTAACACGAGGAGACAGTAGTCAGTGACCGGGGTAACACGAGGAGACAGTAGTCAGTGACCGGGGTAACACGAGGAGACAGTAGTCAGTGACCGGGGTAACACGAGGAGACAGTAGTCAGTGACCGGGGTAACACGAGGAGACAGTAGTCAGTGACCGGGGTAACACGAGGAGACAGTAGTCAGTGACCGGGGTAACACGAGGAGACAGTAGTCAGTGACCGGGGTAACACGAGGAGACAGTAGTCAGTGACCGGGGTAATCCATGGAGACAGGAGTCAGTGACCGGGGTAACACGAGGAGACAGTAGTCAGTGACCGGGGTAATCCCAGGAGACAGTAGTCAGTGACCGGGGTAACACGAGGAGACAGTAGTCAGTGACCGGGGTAACACGAGGAGACAGTAGTCAGTGACCGGGGTAACACGAGGAGACAGTAGTCAGTGACCGGGGTAATCCCAGGAGACAGTAGTCAGTGACCGGGGTAACACGAGGAGACAGTAGTCAGTGACCGGGGTAACACGAGGAGACAGTAGTCAGTGACCGGGGTAACACGAGGAGACAGGAGTCAGTGACCGGGGTAACACGAGGAGACAGGAGTCAGTGACCGGGGTAATCCATGGAGACAGTAGTCAGTGACCGGGGTAACACGAGGAGACAGTAGTCAGTGACCGGGGTAACACGAGGAGACAGTAGTCAGTGACCGGGGTAACACGAGGAGACAGTAGTCAGTGACCGGGGTAACACGAGGAGACAGGAGTCAGTGACCGGGGTAACACGAGGAGACAGTAGTCAGTGACCGGGGTAACACGAGGAGACAGTAGTCAGTGACCGGGGTAACACGAGGAGACAGTAGTCAGTGACCGGGGTAACACGAGGAGACAGTAGTCAGTGACCGGGGTAACACGAGGAGACAGTAGTCAGTGACCGGGGTAATCCCAGGAGACAGTAGTCAGTGACCGGGGTAACACGAGGAGACAGTAGTCAGTGACCGGGGTAATCTCAGGAGACAGTAGTCAGTGACCGAGGTAACACGAGGAGACAGTAGTCAGTGACCGGGGTAACACGAGGAGACAGTAGTCAGTGACCGGGGTAACACGAGGAGACAGTAGTCAGTGACCGGGGTAACACGAGGAGACAGTAGTCAGTGACCGGGGTAACACGAGGAGACAGTAGTCAGTGACCGGGGTAATCTCAGGAGACAGTAGTCAGTGACCGGGGTAATCCCAGGAGACAGTAGTCAGTGACCGGGGTAACACGAGGAGACAGTAGTCAGTGACCGGGGTAACACGAGGAGACAGTAGTCAGTGACCGGGGTAATCCATGGATACAGTAGTCAGTGACCGAGGTAACACGAGGAGACAGTAGTCAGTGACCGGGGTAACACGAGGAGACAGTAGTCAGTGACCGGGGTAACACGAGGAGACAGTAGTCAGTGACCGGGGTAACACGAGGAGACAGTAGTCAGTGACCGGGGTAACACGAGGAGACAGTAGTCAGTGACCGGGGTAATCCATGGATACAGTAGTCAGTGACCGAGGTAACACGAGGAGACAGTAGTCAGTGACCGGGGTAACACGAGGAGACAGTAGTCAGTGACCGGGGTAACACGAGGAGACAGTAGTCAGTGACCGGGGTAACACGAGGATACAGTAGTCAGTGACCGAGGTAACACGAGGAGACAGTAGTCAGTGACCGGGGTAACACGAGGAGACAGTAGTCAGTGACCGGGGTAACACGAGGAGACAGTAGTCAGTGACCGGGGTAACACGAGGAGACAGTAGTCAGTGACCGGGGTAACACGAGGAGACAGTAGTCAGTGACCGGGGTAACACGAGGAGACAGTAGTCAGTGACCGGGGTAACACGAGGCGACAGTAGTCAGTGACCGGGGTAACACGAGGCGACAGTAGTCAGTGACCGGGGTAACACGAGGCGACAGTAGTCAGTGACCGGGGTAACACGAGGAGACAGTAGTCAGTGACCGGGGTAACACGAGGAGACAGTAGTCAGTGACCGGGGTAACACGAGGAGACAGTAGTCAGTGACCGGGGTAACACGAGGAGACAGTAGTCAGTGACCGGGGTAATCCATGGATACAGTAGTCAGTGACCGGGGTAACACGAGGAGACAGTAGTCAGTGACCGGGGTAACACGAGGAGACAGTAGTCAGTGACCGGGGTAACACGAGGAGACAGTAGTCAGTGACCGGGGTAATCCATGGAGACAGTAGTCAGTGACCGGGGTAACACGAGGAGACAGTAGTCAGTGACCGGGGTAACACGAGGCGACAGTAGTCAGTGACCGGGGTAACACGAGGCGACAGTAGTCAGTGACCGGGGTAACACGAGGAGACAGTAGTCAGTGACCGGGGTAACACGAGGAGACAGTAGTCAGTGACCGGGGTAACACGAGGAGACAGTAGTCAGTGACCGGGGTAACACGAGGAGACAGTAGTCAGTGACCGGGGTAACACGAGGAGACAGTAGTCAGTGACCGGGGTAACACGAGGAGACAGTAGTCAGTGACCGGGGTAACACGAGGAGACAGTAGTCAGTGACCGGGGTAACACGAGGAGACAGTAGTCAGTGACCGGGGTAACACGAGGAGACAGTAGTCAGTGACCGGGGTAATCCCAGGAGACAGTAGTCAGTGACCGGGGTAACACGAGGAGACAGTAGTCAGTGACCGGGGTAATCTCAGGAGACAGTAGTCAGTGACCGGGGTAATCCCAGGAGACAGTAGTCAGTGACCGGGGTAACACGAGGAGACAGTAGTCAGTGACCGGGGTAACACGAGGAGACAGTAGTCAGTGACCGGGGTAACACGAGGAGACAGTAGTCAGTGACCGGGGTAATCCCAGGAGACAGTAGTCAGTGACCGGGGTAACACGAGGAGACAGTAGTCAGTGACCGGGGTAACACGAGGCGACAGTAGTCAGTGACCGGGGTAACACGAGGAGACAGTAGTCAGTGACCGGGGTAATCCATGGATACAGTAGTCAGTGACCGAGGTAACACGAGGAGACAGTAGTCAGTGACCGGGGTAACACGAGGAGACAGTAGTCAGTGACCGGGGTAACACGAGGAGACAGTAGTCAGTGACCGGGGTAACACGAGGAGACAGTAGTCAGTGACCGGGGTAACACGAGGAGACAGTAGTCAGTGACCGGGGTAACACGAGGAGACAGTAGTCAGTGACCGGGGTAATCCATGGATACAGTAGTCAGTGACCGAGGTAACACGAGGAGACAGTAGTCAGTGACCGGGGTAACACGAGGAGACAGTAGTCAGTGACCGGGGTAACACGAGGAGACAGTAGTCAGTGACCGGGGTAACACGAGGAGACAGTAGTCAGTGACCGGGGTAACACGAGGAGACAGTAGTCAGTGACCGGGGTAACACGAGGAGACAGTAGTCAGTGACCGGGGTAACACGAGGAGACAGTAGTCAGTGACCGGGGTAACACGAGGAGACAGTAGTCAGTGACCGGGGTAACACGAGGAGACAGTAGTCAGTGACCGGGGTAACACGAGGCGACAGTAGTCAGTGACCGGGGTAACACGAGGCGACAGTAGTCAGTGACCGGGGTAACACGAGGCGACAGTAGTCAGTGACCGGGGTAACACGAGGAGACAGTAGTCAGTGACCGGGGTAACACGAGGAGACAGTAGTCAGTGACCGGGGTAACACGAGGAGACAGTAGTCAGTGACCGGGGTAACACGAGGAGACAGTAGTCAGTGACCGGGGTAACACGAGGCGACAGTAGTCAGTGACCGGGGTAACACGAGGCGACAGTAGTCAGTGACCGGGGTAACACGAGGAGACAGTAGTCAGTGACCGGGGTAACACGAGGAGACAGTAGTCAGTGACCGGGGTAACACGAGGAGACAGTAGTCAGTGACCGGGGTAACACGAGGAGACAGTAGTCAGTGACCGGGGTAATCCATGGATACAGTAGTCAGTGACCGAGGTAACACGAGGAGACAGTAGTCAGTGACCGGGGTAACACGAGGAGACAGTAGTCAGTGACCGGGGTAACACGAGGAGACAGTAGTCAGTGACCGGGGTAACACGAGGAGACAGTAGTCAGTGACCGAGGTAACACGAGGAGACAGTAGTCAGTGACCGGGGTAACACGAGGAGACAGTAGTCAGTGACCGGGGTAACACGAGGAGACAGTAGTCAGTGACCGGGGTAACACGAGGCGACAGTAGTCAGTGACCGGGGTAACACGAGGCGACAGTAGTCAGTGACCGGGGTAACACGAGGCGACAGTAGTCAGTGACCGGGGTAACACGAGGAGACAGTAGTCAGTGACCGGGGTAACACGAGGAGACAGTAGTCAGTGACCGGGGTAACACGAGGAGACAGTAGTCAGTGACCGGGGTAACACGAGGAGACAGTAGTCAGTGACCGGGGTAATCCATGGATACAGTAGTCAGTGACCGGGGTAACACGAGGAGACAGTAGTCAGTGACCGGGGTAACACGAGGAGACAGTAGTCAGTGACCGGGGTAACACGAGGAGACAGTAGTCAGTGACCGGGGTAATCCATGGAGACAGTAGTCAGTGACCGGGGTAACACGAGGAGACAGTAGTCAGTGACCGGGGTAACACGAGGCGACAGTAGTCAGTGACCGGGGTAACACGAGGCGACAGTAGTCAGTGACCGGGGTAACACGAGGAGACAGTAGTCAGTGACCGGGGTAACACGAGGAGACAGTAGTCAGTGACCGGGGTAACACGAGGAGACAGTAGTCAGTGACCGGGGTAACACGAGGAGACAGTAGTCAGTGACCGGGGTAACACGAGGAGACAGTAGTCAGTGACCGGGGTAACACGAGGAGACAGTAGTCAGTGACCGGGGTAATCCCAGGAGACAGTAGTCAGTGACCGGGGTAACACGAGGAGACAGTAGTCAGTGACCGGGGTAATCTCAGGAGACAGTAGTCAGTGACCGGGGTAATCCCAGGAGACAGTAGTCAGTGACCGGGGTAACACGAGGAGACAGTAGTCAGTGACCGGGGTAACACGAGGAGACAGTAGTCAGTGACCGGGGTAACACGAGGAGACAGTAGTCAGTGACCGGGGTAATCCATGGATACAGTAGTCAGTGACCGAGGTAACACGAGGAGACAGTAGTCAGTGACCGGGGTAACACGAGGAGACAGTAGTCAGTGACCGGGGTAACACGAGGAGACAGTAGTCAGTGACCGGGGTAACACGAGGAGACAGTAGTCAGTGACCGGGGTAACACGAGGAGACAGTAGTCAGTGACCGGGGTAACACGAGGAGACAGTAGTCAGTGACCGGGGTAATCCATGGATACAGTAGTCAGTGACCGAGGTAACACGAGGAGACAGTAGTCAGTGACCGGGGTAACACGAGGAGACAGTAGTCAGTGACCGGGGTAACACGAGGAGACAGTAGTCAGTGACCGGGGTAACACGAGGAGACAGTAGTCAGTGACCGGGTAACACGAGGAGACAGTAGTCAGTGACCGGGGTAACACGAGGAGACAGTAGTCAGTGACCGGGGTAACACGAGGAGACAGTAGTCAGTGACCGGGGTAACACGAGGAGACAGTAGTCAGTGACCGGGGTAACACGAGGCGACAGTAGTCAGTGACCGGGGTAACACGAGGCGACAGTAGTCAGTGACCGGGGTAACACGAGGCGACAGTAGTCAGTGACCGGGGTAACACGAGGAGACAGTAGTCAGTGACCGGGGTAACACGAGGAGACAGTAGTCAGTGACCGGGGTAACACGAGGAGACAGTAGTCAGTGACCGGGGTAACACGAGGAGACAGTAGTCAGTGACCGGGGTAACACGAGGAGACAGTAGTCAGTGACCGGGGTAACACGAGGAGACAGTAGTCAGTGACCGGGGTAACACGAGGAGACAGTAGTCAGTGACCGGGGTAACACGAGGAGACAGTAGTCAGTGACCGGGGTAATCCATGGAGACAGTAGTCAGTGACGGGTAACACGAGGAGACAGTAGTCAGTGACCGGGGTAACACGAGGAGACAGTAGTCAGTGACCGGGGTAACACGAGGAGACAGTAGTCAGTGACCGGGGTAACACGAGGAGACAGTAGTCAGTGACCGGGGTAATCCATGGATACAGTAGTCAGTGACCGAGGTAACACGAGGAGACAGTAGTCAGTGACCGGGGTAACACGAGGAGACAGTAGTCAGTGACCGGGGTAACACGAGGAGACAGTAGTCAGTGACCGGGGTAACACGAGGAGACAGTAGTCAGTGACCGGGGTAACACGAGGAGACAGTAGTCAGTGACCGGGGTAACACGAGGAGACAGTAGTCAGTGACCGGGGTAACACGAGGAGACAGTAGTCAGTGACCGGGGTAACACGAGGAGACAGTAGTCAGTGACCGGGGTAACACGAGGAGACAGTAGTCAGTGACCGGGGTAACACGAGGAGACAGTAGTCAGTGACCGGGGTAACACGAGGAGACAGTAGTCAGTGACCGGGGTAACACGAGGAGACAGTAGTCAGTGACCGGGGTAAACACGAGGAGACAGTAGTCAGTGACCGGGGTAACACGAGGAGACAGTAGTCAGTGACCGGGGTAACACGAGGAGACAGTAGTCAGTGACCGGGGTAACACGAGGAGACAGTAGTCAGTGACCGGGGTAACACGAGAGACAGTAGTCAGTGACCGGGGTAACACGAGGAGACAGTAGTCAGTGACCGGGGTAACACGAGGAGACAGTAGTCAGTGACCGGCGTAATCTGGGGTGTGACCCTCGTATATACATTACACAGGCGTTGCGTTACCTGCACAGTGACCAGAGTTGGCAGAGCGGCATCAAAAGCTCCGGGAGTGAGGATGGCGGGGGGCTCAGCATGAGAGATCATGTTCAAGAGCAGCGCCCCCTGTACAACCTGCCTGGAATAACACGCTACAGGTCAGGTCATATAATACACACACTACACGTCATATACCGGGCTGTATACAGTATAATACACACACTACACGTCATATACCGGGCTGTATACAGTATAATACACACACTACACGTCATATACCGGGCTGTATACAGTATAATACACACACTACACGTCATATACCGGGCTGTATACAGTATAATACACACACTACACGTCATATACCGGGCTGTATACAGTATAATACACACACTACACGTCATATACCGGGCTGTATACAGTATAATACACACACTACACGTCATATACCGGGCTGTATACAGTATAATACACACACTACACGTCATATACCGGGCTGTATACAGTATAATACACACACTACACGTCATATACCGGGCTGTATACAGTATAATACACACACTACACGTCATATACCGGGCTGTATACAGTATAATACACACACTACACGTCATATACCGGGCTGTATACAGTATAATACACACACTACACGTCATATACCGGGCTGTATACAGTATAATACACACACTACACGTCATATACCGGGCTGTATACAGTATAATACACACACTACACGTCATATACCGGGCTGTATACAGTATAATACACACACTACACGTCATATACCGGGCTGTATACAGTATAATACACACACTACACGTCATATACCGGCTGTATACAGTATAATACACACACTACACGTCATATACCGGGCTGTATACAGTATAATACACACACTACACGTCATATACCGGGCTGTATACAGTATAAATACACACACTACACGTCATATACCGGGCTGTATACAGTATAATACACACACTACACGTCATATACCGGGCTGTATACAGTATAATACACACACTACACGTCATATACCGGGCTGTATACAGTATAATACACACACTACACGTCATATACCGGGCTGTATACAGTATAATACACACACTACACGTCATATACCGGGCTGTATACAGTATAATACACACACTACACGTCATATACCGGGCTGTATACAGTATAATACACACACTACACGTCATATACCGGGCTGTATACAGTATAATACACACACTACACGTCATATACCGGGCTGTATACAGTATAATACACACACTACACGTCATATACCGGGCTGTATACAGTATAATACACACACTACACGTCATATACCGGGCTGTATACAGTATAATACACACACTACACGTCATATACCGGGCTGTATACAGTATAATACACACTACACGTCATATACCGGGCTGTATACAGTATAATACACACTACACGTCATATACCGGGCTGTATACAGTATAATACACACTACACGTCATATACCGGGCTGTATACAGTATAATACACACTACACGTCATATACCGGGCTGTATACAGTATAATACACACTACACGTCATATACCGGGCTGTATACAGTATAATATACATTCTACACGTCATATACCGGGCTGTATACAGTATAATATACATACTACACGTCATATACCGGGCTGTATACAGTATAATACACATTCTACACGTCATATACCGGGCTGTATACAGTATAATATATACTACAGGTCATATACCGGGCTGTATACAGTATAATATATACTACACGTCATATACCGGCTGTATACAGTATAATATATACTACACGTCATATACCAGGCTGTATACAGTATAATATATACTACACGTCATATACCGGGCTGTATACAGTATAATACATACTACACGTCATATACCA